>NC_136070.1:295362119-295497119 GCF_964261635.1 Lissotriton helveticus
CCGGCTCCCGCAGGAGGCAGGGAGCCAGCGGGACTGTGGGGGCATTGGGGCTCCCCCACAAAGTCACCAACAGAGAGGCCATGCCCCAGGGGATGGGGTCCCCAGGGCCAGAAGTGGACTGGGAGGGGGGCCATGCAGCCCACCCCTTTTGAATAAATAAATAAATAAATATTGCGATGTGGGCATGCCTCGGATTAGTTGTACTGGTATGAGTGGAGAATGTGTCTTTATGAGTGTGAGATTAAACGGTATGTGTGGGACTGTATATTTAGATAATTTGATGTGTGTGTTTTATCCAATGGTCGTATAATGAAATGATTCCCATTTTTGTAGCATTTTTGCACCTAATCTTGAACTCTTAAAAGAAAAAAATGAAAAATTAACAATAAAAGTAATTGTTTATAAATTATTGGTTTTGCTCTTTGACTTGCATATGGGTTGTTCCGATGTCCTGGTTAATATCGAGGACCCTTTATAGGGCCTTATGAAAAAAATAATAATAATAATTTCGGCAGTGTTCTCCTCTGTTCTTTTTGATTGTTTGGTCTTCCCCCACGAACCTGCCTACACTCGCTTTTTAGGGGGCCCCCTTCTGTTTAGCCATGCTTCGGATGTGGGCATGCCGTAGGGATGGGGTCCCTGAGGCAAATGTATATTAAAGTGAACACTTGGGGGCCCATTAGGATGGCGGGCGGATTACCCCCGCGAGGCTGGCGGTAGCCACCTCCAGCCTGGTGGGGGCAATCTGCCCGCCATCCGCACCTAAATTCTCCCGCCATATTAGGATGGCGGGGGGGACCGCGGCGGACGGAAAGACCGTCCGCCGCTTTTCCGCCCCGGCCGCCTTGCGTCCGGGAAAGGCATGCGGTCTTCACTTCAGGGGCCCCCTGCGGGCCCCTGGAGTGAAGGATAGGTGGGGGGTGCACACGGGGGATACCTGTGGTACCCCCCTGCATTTGCATGAACAAAGCGGCAGGCACCGCGCGGTGTCTGCCCACTCCTGCGCACCCCGGCTGCTGCACACCATCCACTCCCACTGCCCAGAAGTGACTGCCTCACACTGCACAAACAGGCCTCTCTGCTCACCTTCTGCCACCAGCGCGTGTCTAAGAGGGCACACCACATGCCGAAGCAGCCTCCTCAGCCATTGCATACACGCAATCCAGCCAAGCTCACAATTCACATTGGGTCTTGATTGCCAAGATGGTGTATCAAGGCCACACCTCATCGCAGGCTGCATACCCACTCAGCTCTGGTGGCACTAGCTCAGTGGAACTCAAGTCATCGCCATGTGGCAGAAGGTCCGTGTCCGGGGGTCGACAATCTGTGAATCACAGCCTGCTAAACAAAAAGCAAGATAAGATTGTGCATCATGCGTCCATCAAAGGAGAGAGAGAGAGGGAGAAAGAGAGAAAGAGTGAGAGAGAGGAAGAGAGAGGGAAAGAAAGAGTGAGAGAGGAAGACAGAGAGAAAGAGTGAGACAGAGAGGGAGAGAGAGAGAGAAACAGTGAGAGAGAGGAAGAGAGAAACAGTGTGAGAGAGAGAGGAATAGAAAAAGAGTGAGAGAGAGAAGAGAGTGAAAGAGTGAGAGAAAGAGGAAGAGAGAGAAAGAGAAAGAAAGAAACAGTATGAGAGAAGAAGACATAGAGAGTGAAAGAGAGAGAGGAAGAGAGAGAAAGAGTGTAAGGGAGAGAAAGGAAGAGATGGAGAGGGAGAGTGAGTGCCAACACTGTGGACAAAACCCTCACAGCTCACCTCTCCGCCTCCAGTGTGTCTCCAACCACGTGACATAGTGCAACCCTCAAGCTTACTCATCTGAAACAAAGTATAGAATCAGTAATGGCAGAGTACATACAACTGCACACACCTAAATCGCTGTCCCGCCCCTGCGCACCCAGGCTCCTGCACCCCATCCACTCCCACTGCCCAGAGGTATCTGCCCACCTCTGAGCACCCATGCTGCTGCACCCCATCCACTCCCACTGCCCAGATATGACTGCCGCCACTGCACAAATAAAACTCTCTGCTCACTTTTCCGGTGCCACCAAGTCTGTGCCCCAAAAGTCATGGACCTTGTATGATTGTGAAACGTGGTGCAGACACCATCTTGTCAGGGCGGCAGAATGTGATGTCTTAGGCCCTGGGCCCCCATGCCCACATGCACACCACACATATACACCCCGAGAGAGGTTGGAAATGGCGTTGAGCATGTGCGCCCGGTCCTTTTTATTGGCAGGGTCACATGTCCTTTAATGCCTTTGCTGCATGGGTGTGGTGTGGGTGTAAACCAGCCATGAGGGTGTGGCTGTGGCATGCTGACAACTAGACCTGTGATCAGCAGATCACTACAGGGAAGACATGGGACATGTGGCATTGTCGTTCCTCCCTGTAAGCTAAAGCGGAGTGGTTTGGCCTGGTGTATGACAGTCCTGCGTGAGGCTGTGAACAATGACTCCGGAGCTATGGGTGTGGTTCCGTCATAGGCTGTATGAGGAATGAACTGATGCGGGTGTCTCTACTGTAGTGTTGATTTCACATGGGTCGCAAGCGCCAATGTGTCATCCTGTGACCCAAGTCCTATAATGTAGGGATAATCACCGACCGTACATTCATCCATACTTCCACACATGAAAGATTGTGCACATGACATATCTGTGTGGATATGAATATTTATTGCACATTCAGTGGAGTGTTGCAGCTGTACCAATACAGGGGCATGCAAAGCCCAAATTGCCGTTTTTAGCACATGGAGGGCAGCCACTAAGAGCCAAGCTCTTGTTCGGGGTTAGGCACCGCCAACATATGTACTTATCCATTCACTCCGCCAATTTCAAAGCACTTATAAATTCACCATACAGTCTCCGTGTAGTACTCTAATGGTCCAGTCTCTACTCTAATGGTCCAGTCTCTATGTACTTATACAATGACAGAGACAAAGTTACATAACGGAAGTCTTCCCCACTGCCAGAGGTAACATGGTTGCGAACGCTGCCACAGCATAATGTAATGTAGTAGGGCCCAGGGGCAGCATCATGCATGCATAATGAACACACGGACACAGTTAGAGAGATAATGGAACTGGGTACGGGCAGGTGCGCTCGGCCCCTTTTTATTACCAGGGTAACATGTCCAGTGACGTCTGTGCTGGATGTGTGTGGGGTGAGTGTAAGCCAGCCCTCAGGGAATGGTTGGTGCCGGCAACAACTACAACAGTGATAATCGAATCACACACAAAAAGATTGTATCATAAAGGATCCATGACTTGTGGTTCACTGAGTTAGGGGCACCAGAGTTAAGCGTGCTGATGTGAACAAATTCTTAATGTCCTTTTGGGATATTCCTGCTGCATGAGGTGACATTGTTGCATCCGGTGTCTACAGCACGAAAGTCAATCATAAAGGGTACATGAGTTGTGATACACAGAGTTAATAGCACCTGAAGAGCTCAGCGTGTGCGCAGCCAGGGATGATAGAGTGTCCTTGCAGGACAGGATTGGATTGGATACAAAGCCAAGAGGGAACTCTGTTCAGATAAACTGTGTTTGGCAGACGTCCCCAGAATAAAAAAACCTAGATGTGGGGGACGGCTCTTTTTCTATAATGCCCCCAAACTCTGGAACTCGCTTCCATTGTACCTACGTACTATCCCCAGCCACCAGCTCTTCCGAAAACAACTTAAGACTTTTCTGTTCCCCTGAGCCTCTGCTCCCTTCCGTGTTGGTTTTAGCGCTAGGAAGCTTCCGGGTAGCCATGCGCTCTATAAATGTCTTTTCATTCATTCATTCATACAATATGTAGGTTTCAGGGACGTTATAGTTAGTTCCCTACTAAACTCTGAAATTAATTAATCAAGAGTGAATTTGAATTGTGAGCCCTGCTGACCACAGTGTAGGCTGGATGCAGCGGTCAGCAAAGGCCCAAAGCCACGTGGCGTTGACTTGAGCTGCACAGAGTTAGTGGCACCAGAACCACTCAGCGTGTGCGCAGTCAGTGATGATGCGTGGGTCCGGGTGGGCCGTACTGGGAGCAATGTCTGTTGCTTACTGAACTGTGTCATCTGCATTCGCGACTCGATCTGAAATGTGAGCCCTGCTGTCCGCAGTATAGATCGAAGGCAGTAGTCAGCACAGACATCGAGGAATACTTTTTGTCCCTTCCTCTTGACAAAATCCAAGCACAGAGTACAGTTCACTCTTCAATGAATAAATCAAAACTGAATTCAAATTGTGAGCTCTGCTGTCCGCAGTGTAGACTGGCATTCAGTGTTCCTTTGGACTTCCAAGATGAATTTGGTCATTGTACTAAAGCTATAACTGACATAAAGCAAGTTCTTGAAGCAAGGATACAAAAAGTATATTATGTAGGTTTTAGGGATGTTATACTTAGTTGCCTACTGGACTCTGCAATTAATGATTCAAGACTCAAGTTTAATTGTGAGCCCCGATGACCGCAGTGTAGGCCGGAGGCAGTGGTCAGCAAGAGCCCACAGCCACATGGCGTTGAGTTGAGATGCACAGATAGTGTCACCTGCAGCAACCAGCATGTGCGAAGCCTGCGATCGATGCGTGGTCAGGGGAGGCCGCACTGGGGGCAATGTCTTTTGTCTAATGAATTCTGCCTCAGTAAGGTCACGTGGTGGTGACTTGTGTTGCACTGAGTGAGTGGTACCTGAAGCCCTTAGCGTGTGTGCAGCCAGCGATAATGTGTGGTCTGGCAGGCCACACTGGGAGCAATGTCTTTTGTCTAATGAATTCTGCCTCAGTAAGGCCATGTGGCGGTGACTTGTGGTGCACTGAGTTAGTGGCACCTGATGCACTCAGCGTGTGCACACCCTGCGATGATGCGTGGTCCGGGCAGGCCGCACTGGTAGCAATGTCTTTTGTCTAATGAATTCTGCCTCAGTAAGTCCATGTGGCAGTGATTTGTGGTGCACTGAGTTAGTGGCACCTGAAGCACTCAGCGTGTGCGCAGCCTGCGATGATGTGAGGTCAAGGTGGGCCAAAATGGTAGCAATGTCTTTTGTCTAATTAATTCTGCCTCACTAAGGCCACGTGGTGGTGACTTGTGGTGCACTGAGTTAGTGGCACCTTGAAGCATTCAGTGTGTGTGCACCCTTCGATGATGCGGGCTCCAGGCAGGCCGCCCTTGGAGCAATATCTTTTGTCTAATGAATTATGCCTTCATAAGTCTACGTGGCGATGACTTGTGGTGCACTGAGTTAGTGGCACCTGAAGCACTCAGCGTGTGCGCAGCCTGCGATGATGTGAGGTCAAGGTGCGCCAAAATGGTAGCAATGTCTTTTGTCTAATGAATTCTGCCTCAGTAAGGCCATGTGGTGGTGATTTGTGGTGCACTGAGTTAGTGGTACCTGAAGCACTCAGCCTGTGCTCAGCCTGTGATGATGCGTGGTCCGGGCGGGACGCACTAGTAACAATGTCTTTTATCTAATGAATTCTGCTTTAATAAGGCTATGTGGCGATGAATTGTGATGCACTAAGTTAGTGGCACCTGAAGCCGTCAGCATGTGCGCAGCCTGCAATGATGCGTGGTCTGGGCAGGCCGCACTGGGAGCAACGTCTGTTGCCTACTGGACTGCGTCATCTGGAATCGTGACTCGATCTGAATTGTGAGCCCTGCTGTCCGCAGTGTAAATCGAAGGCAGCAATGTGTACAAACATAACTCTGTGGTGCTGTGCTGCTGGGCTTGCAGTGGGCCTGTGTCGAGGAGGCCGGCGGTCACAGCGGCGGCACTGTAGCAGGGTGAGGGTCACTGCTGTGGCAGACATGTTGGCCTTCCCAGAAGTGAACCACACCCAGACCTCTGGCTTATTTATTCACACTCCTACGCTGGAGTGGCGTACGTTGGACCAGGCAACTCCGCTTCCGCTTCCGCTTCTGCTTACAAGCGGAGAACAACACAGCTACATGACCGAGATCTTCCCCGCTGCCTGAGGTAACATGATAATTCAGAAAAGGGGGTGGTGATGAACAGAGTGTCTGAATTAATCAGACCACTCTTACCCAGTCCAAAGATCAGGGCTTGATCCATCACCGTTATTTAGCTCACTGCCGCATCCCAGCTCAGAACCTGGCTATATGCAAATTAGTCTGTCCCTGGCCCAGTGCATCATGGGAACAGGGCAGACCAAACTACCAAGCCAATTCTTCACCAGAAAGGATACAAGTTACCGGGGACCGGTTTCTGGCATTTCAGCCTCGTCGGCCCGGCTTGCTTGAATCCTGATGGAGCAGTGAGCAAGGGACTCATGTCCGAGTATACCCTGCCACACCTATAGTGGCCAAAAACAATTCAGAAAAGGGGGTGGTGATGAACAGAGTGTCTGAATTAAGCAGACCACTCTTACCCAGTCCAAAGACCAGGGCTTGATCCATCACCGTTATTTAGCTCACTGCCCCATCCCAGCTCAGAACCTGGCTATATGCAAATTAGTCTGTCCCTGGCCCAGTGCATCATGGGAACAGGGCAGACCAAACTACCAAGCCAATTCTTCACCAGAAAGGATACAAGCTACCGGGGACCGGTTTCTGGCATTTCAGCCTCGTCGGCCCGGCTTGCTTGAATCCTGATGGAGCAGTGAGCAAGGGACTCATGTCTGAGTATACCCTGCCACACCTATAGTGGCCAAAAACAATTCAGAAAAGGGGGTGGTGATGAACAGAGTGTCTGAATTAAGCAGACCACTCTTACCCATTCCAAAGATCAGGGCTTGATCCATCACCGTTATTTAGCTCACTGCCCCATCCCAGCTCAGAACCTGGCTATATGCAAATTAGTCTGTCCCTGGCCCAGTGCATCATGGGAACAGGGCAGACCAAACTACCAAGCCAATTCTTCACCAGAAAGGATACAAGCTACCGGGGACCGGTTTCTGGCATTTCAGCATCGTCGGCCCGGCTTGCTTGAATCCTGATGGAGCAGTGAGCAAGGGACTCATGTCTGAGTATACCCTGCCACACCTATAGTGGCCAAAAACAATTCAGAAAAGGGGGTGGTGATGAACAGAGTGTCTGAATTAAGCAGACCACTCTTACCCAGTCCAAAGATCAGGGCTTGATCCATCACCGTTATTTAGCCCACTGCCCCATCCCAGCTCAGAACCTGGCTATATGCAAATTAGTCTGTCCCTGGCCCAGTGCATCATGGGAACAGGGCAGACCAAACTACCAAGCCAATTCTTCACCAGAAAGGATACAAGCTACCGGGGACCGGTTTCTGGCATTTCAGCCTCGTCGGCCCGGCTTGCTTGAATCCTGATGGAGCAGTGAGCAAGGGACTCATGTCTGAGTATACCCTGCCACACCTATAGTGGCCAAAAACAATTCAGAAAAGGGGGTGGTGATGAACAGAGTGTCTGAATTAAGCAGACCACTCTTACCCAGTCGAAAGATCAGGGCTTGATCCATCACCGTTATTTAGCTCACTGCCCCATCCCAGCTCAGAACCTGGCTATATGCAAATTAATCTGTCCCTGGCCCAGTGCATCATGGGAACAGGGCAGACCAAACTACCAAGCCAATTCTTCACCAGAGAGGATACAAGCTACCGGGGACCGATTTCTGGCATTTCAGCTCGTCGGCCCGGCTTGCTTGAATCCTGATGGAGCAGTGAGCAAGGGACTCATGTCTGAGTATACCCTGCCACACCTATAGTGGCCAAAAACAATTCAGAAAAAGGGGTGGTGATGAACAGAGTGTCTGAATTAAGCAGACCACTCTTACCCAGTCCAAAGATCAGGGCTTGATCCATCACCGTTATTTAGCTCACTGCCCCATCCCAGCTCAGAACCTGGCTATATGCAAATTAGTCTGTCCCTGGCCCAGTGCATCATGGGAACAGGGCAGACCAAACTACCAAGCCAATTCTTCACCAGAAAGGATACAAGCTACCGGGGACCGGTTTCTGGCATTTCAGCCTCGTCGGCCCGGCTTGCTTGAATCCTGATGGAGCAGTGAGCAAGGGACTCATGTCTGAGTATACCCTGCCACACCTATAGTGGCCAAAAACAATTCAGAAAAGGGGGTGGTGATGAACAGAGTGTCTGAATTAAGCAGACCACTCTTACCCAGTCCAAAGATCAGGGCTTGATCCATCACCGTTATTTAGCTCACTGCCCCATCCCAGCTCAGAACCTGGCTATATGCAAATTAGTCTGTCCCTGGCCCAGTGCATCATGGGAACAGGGCAGACCAAACTACCAAGCCAATTCTTCACCAGAAAGGATACAAGCTACCGGGGACCGGTTTCTGGCATTTCAGCCTCGTCGGCCCGGCTTGCTTGAATCCTGATGGAGCAGTGAGCAAGGGACTCATGTCTGAGTATACCCTGCCACACCTATAGTGGCCAAAAACAATTCAGAAAAGGGGGTGGTGATGAACAGAGTGTCTGAATTAAGCAGACCACTCTTACCCAGTCCAAAGATCAGGGCTTGATCCATCACCGTTATTTAGCTCACTGCCCCATCCCAGCTCAGAACCTGGCTATATGCAAATGAGTCTGTCCCTGGCCCAGTGCATCATGGGAACAGGGCAGACCAAACTACCAAGCCAATTCTTCACCAGAAAGGATACAAGCTACCGGGGACCGGTTTCTGGCATTTCAGCCTCGTCGGCCAAGTTCTGAGCTGGGATGGTGCAGTGAGCTAAAAAACGGTGATGGATCAAGCCCTGATCTTTGGACTGGGTAAGAGTGGTCTGCTTAATTCAGGCACTCTGTTCATCACCACCCCCTTTTCTGAATCATTTTGTCCACCATAAGCGTGGAAGGGTATACTCAGATGTGAGTCCCTTGCTCATTGCACCATCAGGATTCAAGCAAGCCGGGCCGACGACGCCTGAAATGGCAGAAACCGGTCCCCGGAAGCTTGTTTCCTTCCCAGTATAAGAATTGGCTTGGTAGTTTGGTTTGCCCTGTTCCCATCATGCACTGGGACAGGAACAGAATAATTTGCATATAGCCAAGTTCTGAGCTGGGATGGTGCAGTGAGCTAAAAAACGGTGATGGATCAAGCCCTGATCTTTGGACTGGGTAAGAGTGGTCTGCTTAATTCAGGCACTCTGTTCATCACCACCCCCTTTTCTGAGGTAACATGATTGCATCCCCTTTCTACAACACTACAAGCACCAGCAGTATATATACACATGGAGAGGTCTGTGCTCTGCATAGTGAGGTCTGTCTAGCACATTACCATTACACTTGGCATTGTGTGCATTGTTATTGATGGGTCACACATACTTGATTGCCACATCTCCCAACATTCAGCTATTGTGTGGTTGAGGGGCCATGCTGTTTTGGGAAGGTACGCTGTGCTGTTTTACACTGCCTCAGTGGTAGTAGGGGGGGTGGACCTGGGGGGAGGTCCTGGGGTGGTGGCGGTGGGTGTTGTGGTCTTCTTGGGTGTCAGAGCTGTATGATCAGTAGCTCTATGACATGTGTTGATCTTCAGATGTGGCTCTGGGTTGGGTTGGGTTCCCTTTCATACTGTAGGTAGTCGAGCTGCTTTAAACCTGTAAAAGGCAGATGTTAAATTCTTACTGCAAACGCGACTTTTCGCCTGTTTTTAGATCGCATCGCAGATTCAGCTGGTTGTTGAAAATATCGGGAAGTGGTGTTTTTATTTTTTTTTTGCACGGGAAAGCCTACTCTGTATATCATTAGCATTAGTTGTCGCTCTCATTTGTGGTGATTTTTTTTTGGAAGCTATCGCTGGAAAACTGGCTATATCGGCAGTTTTCACCAGGTTGAGAATGGAATGATAATTTAAAATCACAGAAAAACATAGGTTTAATGAACATTATAATTAGAAAATAGCATTTAAAAAAACCTTTAAAATTCACTGAAAAAACATAGTTTTCAGGCACGTTATGGTTAGAAATTAGCATTTAAAAAACGTTAGAAATTCACTGAGAAAAGCCATAGGTTTCAGGGACGTTATAGTTAGTTGGACATTCTTCTCGTACAAAACCATAGAAATTCCCCCATTATAATTAGTTCCGCTAACTATAACTTGCGACCCGCTTTGCACTGCTGATGACGTCACATATTACATCATTCATGACATGGTTAGTGACATCACTGATGACATCACTGATGACATCTCAAATGACATCACTGATGTCTGTCTCCTGTGGAAGCGAGCTGGTCAAAGGGAAAAAAGTACCCTGGGCCAATCAAAACACTTGTGAGAGTCCCTCGGGCCCAACATTCCAAACATCCAATTATATTTTAACCTTCATTTCTCAAAAACTGCTGAAAAGATTTACACCAAATCACATGAAGCACAATCTGTGGACCAAGATCTATTATCTTGGTAGATATGGTGTAATTCCGTTCAGCATTTTTACGGTAGCGCTGCTTAAAAAAGTCTATGGAAAAATGCATGGGTAAATTGCTTTTAGAACATCCCTTTTTTCTTGGCCTCGCTTGATGGATCACACAAATATTTCAAGTAAGGAGCTAAAGTGAATTTCCTTCTTTTTATGGAAGTTTCATGAACATTGGTCAAAAAGCGCCACAGTTATTTGCAAACCTGCCTATGGAAAAGCAATCCTATCTATAATGACCCAGTAGCAACTACCACTGGGATATATATATATATATATATAGGTATTGATATAAATATAGATATATATACAGATACCGATATAGATATATTTTTAGAAGAGGAAAAGCAGGCGCAGTGGGGGATGGAAAACAGAAGGCCAAAACACTGCATGGCAAAATAATGGTTCAGATTAACAATTCAAAATGAAAGAGAGTGAGAGCAAATGATCACTCATCTTTCCAAACACATTTTGACTCCTGCTGAATCATCAGTTCTTGGGCTGGGGCACGTCTCCTTTCTGGCTACTGAGTTTGAGTGTGGTACCTGTAGAACTGGTAAAGAAAAGCTCTATTAAGATTGAGACTTAATTGAGAATTAAAAAGCCAAGTGGCATTGGTTTGAAATTAAGATCCAAATACAATCTCATTATGTATACATTTCAAGAATTGGTTATATATGATCTCCTAAGTAAACTGCAATTAAGCATTGTTGGAAACAACCAGTTTTTGTGTGATATTCCCCAGGGTTTTTGGCTTCTGTTTTTGTTGGCCTTTGCATTTTACCCCTGCCGGGTATAGGTTTCTGTTAAGGCTGGTCAAATTGGCATATACTCAATTTGCACACTTTATTTACCTATAAATGACTACTATATAGTACTATGTGTACCCATGACCTGCAAATTAAATGCTACTGGTGGGCTGCAGGACTCATTGACCCGCCCATTAAATACTCTTTTCAAACGTGTCTCAGGCCTACTCCTGCCGCATGTGTGTGCCCTTTTAAACTTCCATTTCAATCTGGCAAAATAAAGCTTTTCTTCACACATGAACAGAGCTAGGTTCAAATCAAACTGCACAGCCAAACTCAAATGAATCCAATCAATCAAATTGTTAAATTTCATTATAGTTTTCCTCTGACTTTAACTCCATTGTTCATGCTTTCTTTTTCTTCGTTTATTTCGATTCATTTTATTCATCCAAGTGTACTTGGCAAAAGTAAAAACCCAGGAGACATGAAACCCTTGCCACATGTCACGATTTATTAAAATGTGTCCCAATGCATTTCGGGAAACTTCCCTTCGTCAGCGGACTCTAAAAATACAAAGATAAGAAACACAACCATCAACATTATTATCACAAGTTTCCCTGCTTAATTTAGAAATCCATCTAATTAAATATTCCTTATTTATAACATGTATCAAATACTCATAAGACAGCATTTCTTAATAACCAATTCTGCAACATTACATCGTACTGGGAATCACACTCTTAAACCCTAACCCAAACGTTTCCTTCTATCCCCAAGAGTCTGCCATGCCTCCATTGCACTCTCCCCCAATGAAATTAAAAACGCTGCTGCATCTAACTAAACGTTTATCAGCTTTGGGCTTACCATGACATTTCTCGGGTTGCTATTGCGGTCCAAAGTTCATTTCCCCCCGCTATGCTTCTCATTAGCTGGGGGTCATCATACATTCACATTTCATGAAGTGCCACTGCACTTCCTTTCTAACTATTCTGATCGTACTAAATTTATAGTCGCTATTCCTCCACAGGTGTTCTCTACCCACGTGACTGCTTAAACTCCAACGTTAAACAACGGACTAATAAGAAGAGCGCTAGTACTTATATTGCCTTCATGGGCTTATACCTCAGTTTCCCACAATGCCTCTCTCCTTCCTTATTAACATTCGGAATGCCCAAAAACAGTTTACATTTTTTCACGGCATAATAAACAAAATGATAAAAATATAATGTAAATCATGTGTAAATAGAGCAGGGTTAACAACTGCGTCCTCAGTGGTTTGAACATGAAAATATGCTCACGAGTGAACTCCCAACACTCTCTGAGCCACCTCTGAGTACTCCGACTGATGCGGCGCCAAAACAGGGTCCGTCTCCGCCAACACACCGCCGCCGCACATTGGCGGCTCCAGACCCAGCTCCAGTCGCTCACCGTGTCCTCACCATGGGGGCTCCGCTCAGCAGCCGCCCGGGGCCTCGTGCAGCCCACCAGCGCTCCGTTACCAGCACGGGGCGTCCGGCGCAGTTCTGCACAAAATGGCGTCTGTGGCCGCCCGCACCTCCGGGTCTCCCCTCTGGCTGCCGCTGCAGCTATTCTCTGGCTCCGCAGATGTCATCCAGTGGACAGGGTACTTCTATAAGGCATCGGACACCTGGGGCCACAGCCCCGGGGGCCAGAGCAGCGCTGGAGGCTCCTCTCCACACCAGGGATTTATGGTTCTCCCAGACCTGCAGGATCACCATGCATCTCCCGCCGAGAAAGGTGAGCCCTGGCCGCACTCTCCGGCCGCCCCACGTCTGCAACAGCCCCCGCAATTCTGGGCCAGTAGAGAGGGCCCATGCAGAGCGGCCATTGGGGCACACACACCCCTCCACAAAACAAAGCAGCCGGGCCGTGAAAACACCAGATGCAGGCAGCTGCCCTGCAGCCACGTTCGAATGAAAGAAACTATGCCACAGACTCTCCTGGACTTCTTTACTTTTTCTTTTGTCCTGGCCGCCATTTTGCTGCTGCTCTCGGCCGCTTTTCTCTGGACCCTGACCCACCATCTTGCCCATTCCCTCGTCCTTTAACCCTTTTCCCTAGTTTCCCCCTTGACGATCCTCAAATGTTACTTCCCTTTTCTGATTTGCCTTCTCTACATACCCGTGTATCCCTCCCACCCTCCCTTGGTGCTGTGACTGTCTCCCCCCTCCGACCCCACTTAATGGAACTCTGATTTTCTGTATATAGAGGTAATTCTAACCACTAGTATATGAAGTAGACCTTGTACTCTCTACCATTCCTATGTGACTCTTAGAGTATATCCATTTGTATCTCTTCCCTATCTATATAGAGATAACTCTGATCACTAGTATATGCAGTAGACCTTTCTACTCTCTACCATTCCTATGTGACTCTTAGAGTATATCCATTCGTATCCCTTCCCTATGTATATAGAGATAACTCTAATCACTAGTATATGCAGTAGACCTTTGTACTCTCTACCATTCCTATATGACTCTTAGAGTATATCCATTTGTATCCCTTCCCTATGCATATAGAGATAACTCTAATCACTAGTATATGCAGTTGACCTTTGTGCTCTCTACCTTTCCTATGTGACTCTTAGAGTATATCCATTTATATCCCTTCCCTATGTATATAGAGATAACTCTAATCACTAGTATATGCAGTAGACCTTTGTACTCTCTACCATTCCTATGTGACTCTTAGAGTATATCCATTCGTATCTCTTCCTTGAGTGACTTTACTGTTTGTACATTTGCAAATTTTTCTTTCTGTTTGTATCTCTTCCTTATGTGACTTTACATCTTGTACATTTGCAATTTTTTCTGTTTGTATCTAGTATGTAACGCATGTAATCGTTAGTCCTTATGTTTTGTAACTGGTTCTTACGTAAAGCGCTCTGACACCTTCGGGTAAAGTTTGCGCTCTATAAAATCGCATTAAATAAAAAAAAAAATAGGTGTGAAGGGAAAGGTTCTTTCAGACAGAATGGCTGGGGAGGAGTTATGCACTGCCCTGATTACATTTCATAGGGCTCTCACAGCAGCACCTTCAAAGTAACATTTCACCAGAGCTGTCCTTGTCTTTGTCATCCTAGACAATTTGGAGCCAAACCCAGAGGAAGAACTGTAGTGCTAGAGGCACTCTTGTGGTCTGACACCCTGTGATCACCTTGACTACCATTATTTTTGGTGTGTTATTTTATCCTAGCCTGAATGTACGGTGTCCTGCATATGCCTTGCATCTCTTAAAGGTTTATTTATTTTAATCCTGCAGTCTTTCAGTGGGAGCTGCCATGGAGTAGGACATCTTTGCCAAGAACAGAACATGTGGGATGTGCATTTGAAAGCATGAGAGAGAGAGAAGAGTGGAATGTACTTTTTGGTCTCAAAGTGCAGTGTTGTGAGCAGTGGTGCACAAATGTGCACTGTGTTGTACATTAAAAGATGAAGTATGTGATGCTATAAGCAGTGGTGCACAAATGTGCATTGTGTTGTACATTGGTAGTTTTATTTAGTTCTTACTATTGGCTTTGACATGGCCTCATTTCATCCTGATTTCTGACTCTGCCTAGCTTGAGCTTTATCTGTGTGCACAGCCACACTTGCAAGTTGTTTGGGTTAATCACGTTCAAGGATTGTTTTTGTGAGAGATTGTTTAATGTACCCTGGAAGGCTTTCAGGAGCTTCATCAAGATAAAGTCTGGAACATGCAAGACTGTAGAGGGAACGTGGGAACTCCTTCCTACCATGGAATGCTTGCTTGGAAGCTGGCCAATCCTGGTAAAATTGCTTTGGTGCAGGGGGGAATATTCTCAAACCTTCTAGTGTGTTTTGAGATTATAAAGCTGAGGGTTGGTGACTTAGAAACTGGGATTTTGGAATCCAAATGGGGACGGACGCATCTACTTCAGTACAGCGGTACCCTGGTTGCTGAGGCTTTATCCCCGGCTGTCAGGAGTGGGCTAAGATGCAGTGTTTGCACCAGGCGAAGTGTTGAGTTTTGATTATTGCCATTGTGATGTGTGGCCAGTGGCTTTGATCATTTGAGGTATTTTCTTTGTCATGTGTGAATAAGTGAGGCGCACACCCAAAGTAATCATTTGATGTATCTAGTGTGTATATATCTTTATGATCTCTTGCAGGACGTCCTGCAAATTATATTTGCTTGAGACTTATCTAATATTATTTGCTGCTTGTTTATTCATAGTATTATTCACACATTTAACTGGTACATTTATCCAGTGTATTATTATTGCATGCATATAAACAGATATATCTCTATGTGTATTTTAATGTTGTGAATTTGGCATCTGGGAAAGCCTTTCTGTTAGAGAGCATTGTTATGTTATGTTATGTTAAGGCCGTACTTTTAGAGCGCACGGCTACCCCAGGAGGTGTCCCGGCGCTTTGGCAAAGAGACCTGAAATCCAAGAACGCAACAACAACAAACACTCGCTACAGTCACGGTGATTACACGGAAAAGAGCATGGTCTTCAGCTCTTTCCTGAAAGCTAAGAGGCTGTTAGCTTTGCGGAGGGAGAGAGGGAGCTCATTCCAGAGGCACGCTGCCATATATTGGAAGGACCGTCCTCCCATCCGAACTCGTTTAACAATAGGCACCTCCATTTTAGCCAAGTCTGCTGACCGCAGCAACCTCCGTGGCACATAGAAAGCAGTACGCTTTCTTATGTAGTTGGGACCTACATCATGAAGGGCTTTAAACGCCAGCGTAAGAATTTTAAACCTAATTCTTTTAGAAATAGGCAGCCAATGCAGCCTATTTAAAAGCAGAGAAGCACCGGCTCTTCTTGGGAGACCAAATATAGCTCGGGCTGCCGAGTTTTGCACAATTTGCAGTCTGGCCAGTAAATATTTGGGCAGGCCTGCAAAAAGCGCGTTTGCGTAATCTAACCGTGACCCCACTAGTGCCTGGACTATAGTCTTGCGATATTGCAGGGAAAGCAGTGGCAGAAATTTCCTCAGCATTTTAAGAATGCCGAAGCATTTCCCTGCTAGCCCCAAAATATGGGGACGAAACGAAAGATCATCATCAAAAACCACTCCCAGGTTTTTCACTTGGGAGGATGACTTCTCGGGAGGGAACATGTCCTGGGGCCACCACAACTTCCAGCTCGAATCGGGGGCACAGCCAAAGAAAAGCAGCTCAGACTTGTCCGAGTTGCATTTCAGGCTGTGCCGCTGAAACCACGCAAAGACTGCACTCAGACAATCCTTAATCCTGTCGCCGTCAAAGACCTCTCCTTTGCTGCACGTGAACAAAAGCTGGGTATCATCAGCATATGAGATGACCCGGGCCCCAAAAGCCTCCGCTACCACCGCCAGAGGAGCCATATAGATGTTAAATATGGTGGGGCTCAGAATGGAGCCTTGAGGAACCCCGACCTCTAGCGATGGCATTTCAGCTGAGAACGGTGGAGCCCAGATCACATGCCGGCGGCCCGATAGAAAGGATTGGAACCAATCCAACACCGTCCCCCGTAGTCCGATCTCCCTGAGTCTTAAAAGGAGACCGGCATGAGGGACGGTGTCAAAAGCCGCCGATAAGTCCAACATGACCAACATCGCCTTTCCCCCTCGATCGAGCGTCTCCCTGATGGCGTCGGTAACCTCCACTAGGGCTGTCTCCGTGCTATAATTGGCACGGAAGCCCGATTGAGAATCATGGAGAAGATTGTTATTCTCAATAAAGGTGGTAAGTGTATGCTGAACATGCTTCTCAACCACCTTCGCCAGAGCAGGGAGGAGGGAGATTGGTCTGTAGTTAGCCGGCAGCAAAGGATCTAACAAAGGTTTTTTGATCAGCGGCAGAATAAGCGCGTGTTTCCATTCCCTGGGCACCACTCCAGAGCTCAAAGACAAATTGAGCAGGGGGTTCAGCAAGCTTTTTACTGCCGATGCCACCCTGCCCAGACACTTTGCTGGACATGCATCCAGGGGTGAGCCCAATTGAAGTCGAGACAGTAGCTCCAGCGACGTTCCACAGGACATCTGCGGAAAGACCGATAATGTAGGTCTGGTCTCTTCCTCCAGGGATGGTACAGGGCTCCAAGAAGGACATACGTCGTCAGCAGCCGCAGAGAGGGCCACGGGGGGGGAAAGAATCTTGAATGATTTTGATTTTTGAGACAAAAAAGTCAGCCAACTGCCTAATCCACCCTTCCGTATGAGAGTATGAGAGGGTGCCTGCGGCAGGATCAACAAACTCTTTCACAATTCTAAAAAGTTCTCTGCTCGTGTTGTCCGCCCGATCTATTCTATGCTCCAGATGTTCCCTTTTGGCTACGGAGATATGTTTATGGTACTGTTTTATGGCATCTCGGTATTTTAGTTTCTCCACTGGGTCATATTTACGCCGCCAAAGTCTTTCCGCTTTTTTACAGTCTTGGCGCATGTTTCGTAAAACGGAAGTAAACCAAGGCGCGGAATCGTGGCAGGGGGCTGTTCTGGTTGACTTTACTGGAGCTAGCTCTGCAAATCTCATTTGCAGCCATTCCTGAACCAAAGTCAGGTCAACATCTAAGTTCCCTGTAAGATTACATGGGTGCTGGCAAAGAGCTTCCAATAGCATATCTGCTGTTACCAAATGAAACGCTCTGGACTGACGAAACCCCTCCTTCTGTGTTCTATGGCTGGTTCTAATCTCGTATGATATGACAAAATTTATTAAAAAATGATCAGACCAAAGAACTGGGAGCGGCGAGGACACCTCAATCGGCACCGTGGAAAAGATAAGGTCTAGCGTGTGGCCCTTGATATGGGTAGGACTGTCAATAAAAGGGACAAGCCCCAACAGCGCAGTAATATCCCGCAACTTGGATGCGTCAGCATCCAGTATTGAGTCCATGTGTAGATTTAGGTCGCCCAACAACATACAGTATGCTGAACGCACCGGCTCTTCTTGGGAGACCAAATATAGCTCGGGCTGCCGAGTTTTGCACAATTTGCAGTCTGGCCAGTAAATATTTGGGCAGGCCTGCAAAAAGCGCGTTTGCGTAATCTAACCGTGACCCCACTAGTGCCTGGACTATAGTCTTTCGATATTGCAGGGAAAGCAGTGGCAGAAATTTCCTCAGCATTTTAAGAATGCCGAAGCATTTCCCTGCTAGCCCCAAAATATGGGGACGAAACGAAAGATCATCATCAAAAACCACTCCCAGGTTTTTCACTTGGGAGGATGACTTCTCGGGAGGGAACATGTCCTGGGGCCACCACGACTTCCAGCTCGAATCGGGGGCACAGCCAAAGAAAAGCAGCTCAGACTTGTCCGAGTTGCATTTCAGGCTGTGCCGCTGAAACCACGCAAAGACTGCACTCAGACAATCCTTAATCCTGTCGCCGTCAAAGACCTCTCCTTTGCTGCACGTGAACAAAAGCTGGGTATCATCAGCATATGAGATGACCCGGGCCCCAAAAGCCTCCGCTACCACCGCCAGAGGAGCCATATAGATGTTAAATATGGTGGGGCTCAGAATGGAGCCTTGAGGAACCCCGACCTCTAGCGATGGCATTTCAGCTGAGAACGGTGGAGCCCAGATCACCTGCCGGCGGCCCGATAGAAAGGATTGGAACCAATCCAACACCGTCCCCCGTAGTCCGATCTCCCTGAGTCTTAAAAGGAGACCTGCATGAGGGACGGTGTCAAAAGCCGCCGATAAGTCCAACATGACCAACATCGCCTTTCCCCCTCGATCGAGCGTCTCCCTGATGGCGTCGGTAACCTCCACTAGGGCTGTCTCCGTGCTATAATTGGCACGGAAGCCCGATTGAGAATCATGGAGAAGATTGTTATTCTCAATAAAGGTGGTAAGTGTATGCTGAACATGCTTCTCAACCACCTTCGCCAGAGCAGGGAGGAGGGAGATTGGTCTGTAGTTAGCCGGCAGCAAAGGATCTAACAAAGGTTTTTTGATCAGCGGCAGAATAAGCGCGTGTTTCCATTCCCTGGGCACCACTCCAGAGCTCAAAGACAAATTGAGCAGGGGGTTCAGCAAGCTGTTTACTGCCGATGCCACCCTGCCCAGACACTTTGCTGGACATGCATCCAGGGGTGAGCCCAATTGAAGTCGAGACAGTAGCTCCAGCGACGTTCCACAGGACATCTGCGGAAAGACCGATAATGTAGGTCTGGTCTCTTCCTCCAGGGATGGTACAGGGCTCCAAGAAGGACATACGTCGTCAGCAGCCGCAGAGAGGGCCACGGGGGGGGGAAAGAATCTTGAATGATTTTGATTTTTGAGACAAAAAAGTCAGCCAACTGCCTAATCCACCCTTCCGTATGAGAGTATGAGAGGGTGCCTGCGGCAGGATCAACAAACTCTTTCACAATTCTAAAAAGTTCTCTGCTCGTGTTGTCCGCCCGATCTATTCTATGCTCCAGATGTTCCCTTTTGGCTACGGAGATATGTTTATGGTACTGTTTTATGGCATCTCGGTATTTTAGTTTCTCCACTGGGTCATATTTACGCCGCCAAAGTCTTTCCGCTTTTTTACAGTCTTGGCGCATGTTTCGTAAAACGGAAGTAAACCAAGGCGCGGAATCGTGGCAGGGGGCTGTACTGGTTGACTTTACTGGAGCTAGCTCTGCAAATCTCATTTGCAGCCATTCCTGAACCAAAGTCAGGTCAACATCTAAGTTCCCTGTAAGATTACATGGGTGCTGGCAAAGAGCTTCCAATAGCATATCTGCTGTTACCAAATGAAACGCTCTGGACTGACGAAACCCCTCCTTCTGTGTTCTATGGCTGGTTCTAATCTCGTATGATATGACAAAATTTATTAAAAAATGATCAGACCAAAGAACTGGGAGCGGCGAGGACACCTCAATCGGCACCGTGGAAAAGATAAGGTCTAGCGTGTGGCCCTTGATATGGGTAGGACTGTCAATAAAAGGGACAAGCCCCAACAGCGCAGTTATATCCCGCAACTTGGATGCGTCAGCATCCAGTATCGAGTCCATGTGTAGATTTAGGTCGCCCAACAACATACAGTATGCTGAACGCAGGCAAGGTACAGAGAGAGCCGCCTGCAGGTCTTCAAAAAAAGAGCCAATGGGCCCAGGCGGTCTATAGACGAGAATCCCTGTGCATGTCTGAGTGGCAGACAGACTCAGTGAAAAGCCTGAAGCTTCGCATCCTGCGATATTCTCCACAGGGAAGGAAGAACATCCCAAGGCCTTATCCACTATTAAAGCCACCCCTCCACCTCTGCCCCCAACTCTGTCTTTCCTTAAAATGGTATAGTTAGCGGGAAGGGCACAGGCCACAACCGGTTCAGAACCTGCCCCCAGCCATGTCTCTGTTAAAAAAAGACATGATATATTGGAGTCTGCTAAGAGATTCCAAATGTCCGTAGCGTGACGGGCCAAGGACCTGGTGTTCAATAGGGAACAGCAATAGTTCTGAATGAGAGATGGAAAAGCAGGAGTTGACGAGGCCGTAGGGCGCCACCCACACGCGGGACAGCCTTTCCCCAGGAGGCGTCCTCCGGGGAATAGATGTTTACAACCCAGAGGATGAGACCGCAAGGCTAACAGAGCCTCCGCGCTGTAGGTAAACATCCCGAGAGGTAACAAGTAAAACAGGCCTCCGAAGCCGGGAAGCACCTGGCCAGTAAATGAGCCGGCGACCAGAGCCCCGCCTCGCACGCCGCCGAGACGCTGATGAGCGCAGACGGGCAGGACTCTGGCGCGACTCAGGCGCAGGGAAGGTGCGACCGCTGCGCGTTACCGCTGTGCTCCTCAGGCGAGCTTTAAATAGCGTCGTCTCGGCGTCCCAGGTGACCTGGACGCTCCAAGATGGCGTTCGCGCTACTTCCCCAAACTAAAATGGCGCTCACACCCACAGCCTCCCAGTAACCCGGACCCGCCAAACAGCGGTGATCTTTCCACAGATTATGTGCAGGTAAGGGCCAGCGCGAATTTCAGAGCAGGGGAGAAGGCAGTTTTAAAAATAAAATTATATCCACAAAAACGGGGATTTTAAAATTAATTAAGGGCAAAACGAGCGCGCGACCAGCGCGATCTGCAGCGAGGCGCTGATGTGATTCTCGGCCACAGGAACCAATGTAGGCTCACCTCGTGTCCAAGCTCGCCCTAAATAGCGTCGTCTCGGCGTCCCAGGTGACCTGGACGCTCCAAGATGGCGCTCGCGCTACTTCCCCAAACTAAAATGGCGCTCACACCCACAGCCTCCCAGTAACCCGGACCCGCCAAACAGCGGTGATCTTTCCACAGATTATGTGCAGGTAAGGGCCAGCGCGAATTTCAGAGCAGGGGAGAAGGCAGTTTTAAAAATAAAATTATATCCACAAAAACGGGGATTTTAAAATTAATTAAGGGCAAAACGAGCGCGCGACCAGCGCGATCTGCAGCGAGGCGCTGATGTGATTCTCGGCCACAGGAACCAATGTAGGCTCACCTCGTGTCCAAGCTCGCCCTAAATAGCGTCGTCTCGGCGTCCCAGGTGACCTGGACGCTCCAAGATGGCGCTCGAGCTACTTCCCCAAACTAAAATGGCGCTCACACCCACAGCCTCCCAGTAACCCGGACCCGCCAAACAGCGGTGATCTTTCCATAGATTATGTGCAGGTAAGGGCCAGCGCGAATTTCAGAGCAGGGGAGAAGGCAGTTTTAAAAATAAAATTATATCCACAAAAACGGGGATTTTAAAATTAATTAAGGGCAAAACGAGTGCGCGACCAGCGCGATCTGCAGCGAGGCGCCAATGTGATTCTCGGCCACAGGAACCAATGTAGGCTCACCTCGTGTCCAAGCTCGCCCTAAATAGCGTCATCTCGGCGTCCCAGGTGACCTGGACGCTCCAAGATGGCGCTCGCGCTACTTCCCCAAACTAAAATGGTGCTCACAGCCTCCCAGTAACCCGGACCCGCCAAACAGCGGTGATCTTTCCACAGATTATGTGCAGGTAAGTGCCAGCGCGAATTTCAGAGCAGGGGAGAAGGCAGTTTTAAAAATAAAATTATATCCACAAAAACGGGGATTTTAAAATCAATTAAGGGCAAAACGAGCGCGCGACCAGCGCGATCTGCAGCGAGGCGCCGATGTGATTCTCGGCCACAGGAACCAATGTAGGCTCACCTCGTGTCCAAGCTCGCCCTAAATAGCGTCGTCTCGGCGTCCCAGGTGACCTGGACGCTCCAAGATGGCGCTCGCGCTTCTTCCCCAAACTAAAATGGCGCTCACACCCACAGCCTCCCAGTAACCCGGACCCGCCAAACAGCGGTGATCTTTCCATAGATTATGTGCAGGTAAGGGCCAGCGCGAATTTCAGAGCAGGGGAGAAGGCAGTTTTAAAAATAAAATTATATCCACAAAAACGGGGATTTTAAAATTAATTAAGGGCAAAACGAGCGCGCGACCAGCGCGATCTGCAGCGAGGCGCCGATGTGATTCTTGGCCACAGGAACCAATGTAGGCTCACCTCGTGTCCAAGCTCGCCCTAAATAGCGTCGTCTCGGCGTCCCAGGTGACCTGGACGCTCCAAGATGGCGCTCGCGCTACTTCCCCAAACTAAAATGGCGCTCACAGCCTCCCAGTAACCCGGACCCGCCAAACAGCGGTGATCTTTCCACAGATTATGTGCAGGTAAGGGCCAGCGCGAATTTCAGAGCAGGGGAGAAGGCAGTTTTAAAAATAAAATTATATCCACAAAAACGGGGATTTTAAAATCAATTAAGGGCAAAACGAGCGCGCGACCAGCGCGATCTGCAGCGAGGCGCCGATGTGATTCTCGGCCACAGGAACCAATGTAGGCTCACCTCGTGTCCAAGCTCGCCCTAAATAGCGTCGTCTCGGCGTCCCAGGTGACCTGGACGCTCCAAGATGGCGCTCGCGCTACTTCCCCAAACTAAAATGGCGCTCACACCCACAGCCTCCCAGTAACCCGGACCCGCCAAACAGCGGTGATCTTTCCACAGATTATGTGCAGGTAAGGGCCAGTGCGAATTTCAGAGCAGGGGAGAAGGCAGTTTTAAAAATAAAATTATATCCACAAAAACGGGGATTTTAAAATTAATTAAGGGCAAAACGAGCGCGCGACCAGCGCGATCTGCAGCGAGGCGCCGATGTGATTCTCGGCCACAGGAACCAATGTAGGCTCACCTCATGTCCAAGCTCGCCCTAAATAGCGTCGTCTCGGCGTCCCAGGTGACCTGGACGCTCCAAGATGCCGCTCGCGCTACTTCCCCAAACTAAAATGGCGCTCACACCCACAGCCTCCCAGTAACCCGGACCCGCCAAACAGCGGTGATCTTTCCACAGATTATGTGCAGGTAAGGGCCAGCGCGAATTTCAGAGCAGGGGAGAAGGCAGTTTTAAAAATAAAATTATATCCACAAAAACGGGGATTTTAAAATTAATTAAGGGCAAAACGAGCGCGCGACCAGCGCGATCTGCAGCGAGGCGCCGATGTGATTCTCGGCCACAGGAACCAATGTAGGCTGACCTCGTGTCCAAGCTCGCCCTAAATAGCGTCGTCTCGGCGTCCCAGGTGACCTGGACGCTCCAAGATGGCGCTCGCGCTACTTCCCCAAACTAAAATGGCGCTCACACCCACAGCCTCCCAGTAACCCGGACCCGCCAAACAGCGGTGATCTTTCCACAGATTATGTGCAGGTAAGGGCCAGCGCGAATTTCAGAGCAGGGGAGAAGGCAGTTTTAAAAATAAAATTATATCCACAAAAACGGGGATTTTAAAATTAATTAAGGGCAAAACGAGCGCGCGACCAGCGCGATCTGCAGCGAGGCGCCGATGTGATTCTCGGCCACAGGAACCAATGTAGGCTCACCTCGTGTCCAAGCTCGCCCTAAATAGCGTCGTCTCGGCGTCCCAGGTGACCTGGACGCTCCAAGATGGCGCTCGCGCTACTTCCCCAAACTAAAATGGCGCTCACACCCACAGCCTCCCAGTAACCCGGACCCGCCAAACAGCGGTGATCTTTCCACAGATTATGTGCAGGTAAGGGCCAGCGCGAATTTCAGAGCAGGGGAGAAGGCAGTTTTAAAAATAAAATTATATCCACAAAAACGGGGATTTTAAAATTAATTAAGGGCAAAACGAGCGCGCGACCAGCGCGATCTGCAGCAAGGCGCCGATGTGATTCTCGGCCACAGGAACCAATGTAGGCTCTCCTCGTGTCCAAGCTCGCCCTAAATAGCGTCATCTCGGCGTCCCAGGTGACCTGGACGCTCCAAGATGGCGCTCGCGCTACTTCCCCAAACTAAAATGGCGCTCACACCCACAGCCTCCCAGTAACCCGGACCCGCCAAACAGCGGTGATCTTTCCACAGATTATGTGCAGGTAAGGGCCAGCGCGAATTTCAGAGCAGGGGAGAAGGCAGTTTTAAAAATAAAATTATATCCACAAAAACGGGGATTTTAAAATTAATTAAGGGCAAAACGAGCACGCGACCAGCGCGATCTGCAGCGAGGCGCTGATGTGATTCTCGGCCACAGGAACCAATGTAGGCTCACCTCGTGTCCAAGCTCGCCCTAAATAGCGTCGTCTCGGCGTCCCAGGTGACCTGGACGCTCCAAGATGGCGCTCGCGCTACTTCCCCAAACTAAAATGGCGCTCACACCCACAGCCTCCCAGTAACCCGGACCCGCCAAACAGCGGTGATCTTTCCACAGATTATGTGCAGGTAAGGGCCAGCGCGTATTTCAGAGCAGGGGAGAAGGCAGTTTTAAAAAAAAAATTATATCCACAAAAACGGGGATTTTAAAATTAATTAAGGGCAAAACGAGCGCGCGACCAGCGCGATCTGCAGCGAGGCGCCGATGTGATTCTCGGCCACAGGAACCAATGTAGGCTCACCTCGTATCCAAGCTCGCCCTAAATAGCGTCGTCTCGGCGTCCCAGGTGACCTGGACGCTCCAAGATGGCGCTCGCGCTACTTCCCCAAACTAAAATGGCGCTCACACCCACAGCCTCCCAGTAACCCGGACCCGCCAAACAGCGGTGATCTTTCCACAGATTATGTGCAGGTAAGGGCCAGCGCGCATTTCAGAGCAGTGGAGAAGGCAGTTTTAAAAATAAAATTATATCCACAAAAACGGGGATTTTAAAATTAATTAAGGGCAAAACGAGCGCGCGACCAGCGCGATCTGCAGCGAGGCGCCGATGTGATTCTCGGCCACAGGAACCAATGTAGGCTCACCTCGTGTCCAAGCTCGCCCTAAATAGCGTCGTCTCGGCGTCCCAGGTGACCTGGACGCTCCAAGATGGCGCTCGCGCTACTTCCCCAAACTAAAATGGCGCTCACACCCACAGCCTCCCAGTAACCCGGACCCGCCAAACAGCGGTGATCTTTCCACAGATTATGTGCAGGTAAGGGCCAGCGCGCATTTCAGAGCAGGGGAGAAGGCAGTTTTAAAAATAAAATTATATCCACAAAAACGGGGATTTTAAAATTAATTAAGGGCAAAACGAGCGCGCGACCAGCGCGATCTGCAGCGAGGCGCCGATGTGATTCTCGGCCACAGGAACTAATTTAGGCTCACCTCGTGTCCAAGCTCGCCCTAAATAGCGTCGTCTCGGCGTCCCAGGTGACCTGGACGCTCCAAGATGGCGCTCGCGCTACTTCCCCAAACTAAAATGGCGCTCACACCCACAGCCTCCCAGTAACCCGGACCCGCCAAACAGCGGTGATCTTTCCACAGATTATGTGCAGGTAAGGGCCAGCGCGAATTTCAGAGCAGGGGAGAAGGCAGTTTTAAAAATAAAATTATATCCACAAAAACGGGGATTTTAAAATTAATTAAGGGCAAAACGAGCGCGCGACCAGCGCGATCTGCAGCGAGGCGCCGATGTGATTCTCGGCCACAGGAACCAATGTAGGCTCACCTCGTGTCCAAGCTCGCCCTAAATAGCGTCGTCTCGGCGTCCCAGGTGACCTGGACGCTCCAAGATGGCGCTCGCGCTACTTCCCCAAACTAAAATGGCGCTCACACCCACAGCCTCCCAGTAACCCGGACCCGCCAAACAGCGGTGATCTTTCCATAGATTATGTGCAGGTAAGGGCCAGCGCGAATTTCAGAGCAGGGGAGAGGGCAGTTTTAAAAATAAAATTATATCCACAAAAACGGGGATTTTAAAATTAATTAAGGGCAAAACGAGCGCGCGACCAGCGCGATCTGCAGCGAGGCGCCGATGTGATTCTCGGCCACAGGAACCAATGTAGGCTCACCTCGTGTCCAAGCTCGCCCTAAATAGCGTCGTCTCGGCGTCCCAGGTGACCTGGACGCTCCAAGATGGCGCTCGCGCTACTTCCCCAAACTAAAATGGCGCTCACAGCCTCCCAGTAACCCGGACCCGCCAAACAGCGGTGATCTTTCCACAGATTATGTGCAGGTAAGGGCCAGCGCGAATTTCAGAGCAGGGGAGAAGGCAGTTTTAAAAATAAAATTATATCCACAAAAACGGGGATTTTAAAATCAATTAAGGGCAAAACGAGCGCGCGACCAGCGCGATCTGCAGCGAGGCGCCGATGTGATTCTCGGCCACAGGAACCAATGTAGGCTCACCTCGTGTCCAAGCTCGCCCTAAATAGCGTCGTCTCGGCGTCCCAGGTGACCTGGACGCTCCAAGATGGCGCTCGCGCTTCTTCCCCAAACTAAAATGGCGCTCACACCCACAGCCTCCCAGTAACCCGGACCCGCCAAACAGCGGTGATCTTTCCACAGATTATGTGCAGGTAAGGGCCAGTGCGAATTTCAGAGCAGGGGAGAAGGCAGTTTTAAAAATAAAATTATATCCACAAAAACGGGGATTTTAAAATTAATTAAGGGCAAAACGAGCGCGCGACCAGCGCGATCTGCAGCGAGGCGCCGATGTGATTCTCGGCCACAGGAACCAATGTAGGCTCACCTCGTGTCCAAGCTCGCCCTAAATAGCGTCGTCTCGGCGTCCCAGGTGACCTGGACGCTCCAAGATGGCGCTCGCGCTACTTCCCCAAACTAAAATGGCGCTCACACCCACAGCCTCCCAGTAACCCGGACCCGCCAAACAGCGGTGATCTTTCCACAGATTATGTGCAGGTAAGGGCCAGCGCGAATTTCAGAGCAGGGGAGAAGGCAGTTTTAAAAATAAAATTATATCCACAAAAACGGGGATTTTAAAATTAATTAAGGGCAAAACGAGCGCGCGACCAGCGCGATCTGCAGCGAGGCGCCGATGTGATTCTCGGCCACAGGAACCAATGTAGGCTGACCTCGTGTCCAAGCTCGCCCTAAATAGCGTCGTCTCGGCGTCCCAGGTGACCTGGACGCTCCAAGATGGCGCTCGCGCTACTTCCCCAAACTAAAATGGCGCTCACACCCACAGCCTCCCAGTAACCCGGACCCGCCAAACAGCGGTGATCTTTCCACAGATTATGTGCAGGTAAGGGCCAGCGCGAATTTCAGAGCAGGGGAGAAGGCAGTTTTAAAAATAAAATTATATCCACAAAAACGGGGATTTTAAAATTAATTAAGGGCAAAACGAGCACGCGACCAGCGCGATCTGCAGCGAGGCGCCGATGTGATTCTCGGCCACAGGAACCAATGTAGGCTCACCTCGTGTCCAAGCTCGCCCTAAATAGCGTCGTCGCGGCGTCCCAGGTGACCTGGACGCTCCAAGATGGTGCTCGCGCTACTTCCCCAAACTAAAATGGCGCTCACACCCACAGCCTCCCAGTAACCCGGACCCGCCAAACAGCGGTGATCTTTCCACAGATTATGTGCAGGTAAGGGCCAGCGCGTATTTCAGAGCAGGGGAGAAGGCAGTTTTAAAAAAAAAATTATATCCACAAAAACGGGGATTTTAAAATTAATTAAGGGCAAAACGAGCGCGCGACCAGCGCGATCTGCAGCGAGGCGCCGATGTGATTCTCGGCCACAGGAACCAATGTAGGCTCACCTCGTGTCCAAGCTCGCCCTAAATAGCGTCGTCTCGGCATCCCAGGTGACCTGGACGCTCCAAGATGGCGCTCGCGCTACTTCCCCAAACTAAAATGGCGCTCACACCCACAGCCTCCCAGTAACCCGGACCCGCCAAACAGCGGTGATCTTTCCACAGATTATGTGCAGGTAAGGGCCAGCGCGCATTTCAGAGCAGGGGAGAAGGCAGTTTTAAAAATAAAATTATATCCACAAAAACGGGGATTTTAAAATTAATTAAGGGCAAAACGAGCGCGCGACCAGCGCGATCTGCAGCGAGGCGCCGATGTGATTCTCGGCCACAGGAACCAATGTAGGCTCACCTCGTGTCCAAGCTCGCCCTAAATAGCGTCGTCTCGGCGTCCCAGGTGACCTGGACGCTCCAAGATGGCGCTCGCGCTACTTCCCCAAACTAAAATGGCGCTCACACCCACAGCCTCCCAGTAACCCGGACCCGCCAAACAGCGGTGATCTTTCCACAGATTATGTGCAGGTAAGGGCCAGCGCGCATTTCAGAGCAGGGGAGAAGGCAGTTTTAAAAATAAAACTATATCCACAAAAACGGGGATTTTAAAATTAATTAAGGGCAAAACGAGCGCGCGACCAGCGCGATCTGCAGCGAGGCGCCGATGTGATTCTCGGCCACAGGAACTAATTTAGGCTCACCTCGTGTCCAAGCTCGCCCTAAATAGCGTCGTCTCGGCGTCCCAGGTGACCTGGACGCTCCAAGATGGCGCTCGCGCTACTTCCCCAAACTAAAATGGCGCTCACACCCACAGCCTCCCAGTAACCCGGACCCGCCAAACAGCGGTGATCTTTCCACAGATTATGTGCAGGTAAGGGCCAGCGCGAATTTCAGAGCAGGGGAGAAGGCAGTTTTAAAAATAAAATTATATCCACAAAAACGGGGATTTTAAAATTAATTAAGGGCAAAACGAGCGCGCGACCAGCGCGATCTGCAGCGAGGCGCCGATGTGATTCTCGGCCACAGGAACCAATGTAGGCTCACCTCGTGTCCAAGCTCGCCCTAAATAGCGTCGTCTCGGCGTCCCAGGTGACCTGGACGCTCCAAGATGGCGCTCGCGCTACTTCCCCAAACTAAAATGGCGCTCACACCCACAGCCTCCCAGTAACCCGGACCCGCCAAACAGCGGTGATCTTTCCACAGATTATGTGCAGGTAAGGGCCAGCGCGCATTTCAGAGCAGGGGAGAAGGCAGTTTTAAAAATAAAATTATATCCACAAAAACGGGGATTTTAAAATTAATTAAGGGCAAAACGAGCGCACGACCAGCGCGATCTGCAGCGAGGCGCCGATGTGATTCTCGGCCACAGGAACTAATTTAGGCTCACCTCGTGTCCAAGCTCGCCCTAAATAGCGTCGTCTCGGCGTCCCAGGTGACCTGGACGCTCCAAGATGGCGCTCGCGCTACTTCCCCAAACTAAAATGGCGCTCACACCCACAGCCTCCCAGTAACCCGGACCCGCCAAACAGCGGTGATCTTTCCACAGATTATGTGCAGGTAAGGGCCAGCGCGAATTTCAGAGCAGGGGAGAAGGCAGTTTTAAAAATAAAATTATATCCACAAAAACGGGGATTCTAAAATTAATTAAGGGCAAAACGAGCGCGCGACCAGCGCGATCTGCAGCGAGGCGCCGATGTGATTCTCGGCCACAGGAACCAATGTAGGCTCACCTCGTGTCCAAGCTCGCCCTAAATAGCGTCGTCTCGGCGTCCCAGGTGACCTGGACGCTCCAAGATGGCGCTCGCGCTACTTCCCCAAACTAAAATGGCGCTCACACCCACAGCCTCCCAGTAACCCGGACCAGCCAAACAGCGGTGATCTTTCCACAGATTATGTGCAGGTAAGGGCCAGCGCGAATTTCAGAGCAGGGGAGAAGGCAGTTTTAAAAATAAAATTATATCCACAAAAACGGGGATTTTAAAATTAATTAAGGGCAAAACGAGCGCGCGACCAGCGCGATCTGCAGCGAGGCGCCGATGTGATACTCGGCCACAGGAACCAATTTAGGCTCACCTCGTGTCCAAGCTCGCCCTAAATAGCGTCGTCTCGGCGTCCCAGGTGATGAAGCAAAGCTTCGCATATTTTGCGACTTGCTGAAGTCAAGAACCTCGTTTATGTGTAACAAAGTAATAAGTGTAAGTCTTACTAACGTTTATATTTAGTTTAAATAAAGAATAAGACGCTTGCCTATATGTGGTACTAAAATAATTTACTCGAGTCACTTAAAATGGCTGCCGCTTATATTTAGTTACTGCGCATGCGTCAGCCATACTCACGTGTCCTGACGCGTCTGCAGAAGTGGAGGGAAATTTATGCGCATGCGTAATACATAGCTGTGCCCATCATGTGGTACTGCTCGTGCCACTGCTCTTGTGCCTGTTTCCATGTAGCTAACATTTAGACTGCATAAGTATATGTTATGATGATAAGTTGAAAGTACAACCCTGTGAATGTGATTTCATAACGTTATTTCTGTGTATTAATTTGTTCTCGCTTACTTTTCATGTACCGCGGGGAATGGGGGTCCAAACTGATTGGGAGCCATATTGACGGTCTCTTCTGCGCATGACCAGGGAGCATTGAAAGGTGGCCACTTTGAACAGTGGAACTCAGCCAGCTGGCAGCCACAGTCAAGATGCGCCTGGGAAAGCCACCTCTGCGCTACGAGAACGGCGAATGTTGCTCCTCATGTGTTACAATGTTAATTTTCACTCGTATTTCTGCACAATTTCTCATGAGAACCCCAATCTCTCTAGGCGGTACCCAAGTATGCTAATATAGGCTCAAATTAGCGTGTTCTGATTGGTGTGTTACCCAAATCCTACTTTAGGACCAATCCAAATTGAGGGATTCTGACACTTTGCAACATTGGGGGGTGGTACACCGTCCCAAAAGAGTATATCTACCCTGGGTTTACCTAGGGAATTGTCCGACTTGTCTGGTTTAGCTGACCTGTCACTGACCCATCGTACTCAATAGGTGACTGAAGATACAGAGAGCTGCAGAGCACTCTGTCCGAAATTGACCATAGACTAAGGTTTTACTGAACCTTAAAGTGCTGGCGAAGCACTTTGCTGGGAGTTCGCTGACCCAATCGGGGTCTTGATCGATAGCTGCAGAGAGGGTGGAGCGCAGGCGTTGCTTCCAAACTGCGGGTGCGGTCCAGTCCTGAGCGGTCCTGTCCTGAGGGTTTGCTGTCCTGTCCTGAGGTCCTGTCCTGATTCCTAATCTGAGGGTATCCTGTCCTGTCCGGGGTGTCCATTCTGCACCTGCTGTCCTTTGAGGGGTATCCTTCCTTGAGGGTTTCCTGTCCTTAACTGACCCGTGGCCAGGGTTTGGTTTCCACACCAGTCTAGGTAAATACTGCTCTAAGTTCTTTAAAACTTGCACCTTTCTATATTTCTACCTTTTGCTATAATAAAGTGACACCTTTGCATATGTTGATTTTCCATGCTTTAACGCAAACTATTGAACGAAAGTCATTTGCATATTTTTCATGATATGTTCCCATGTCTCTCAATCTTTTAGAGATTATATTTTGCATTGCAGTTTGTCATTTTCTGATATGGTCTAGAACCTCCTTACCTAGACTGTTTAAAGGTCCCTTTACTTTAAGTTTAGCGTGTTACTCTTTATAGGCCCTCCTATAGTAACCCATGCATAGTCTGTCCAGGCTTAAACATTTCTGAGATTATATAGCATTTTTCCCCTTTGCATCTCATAATTGCATTTAATGATTACCCTGTCGTTATTTCTCTATAGTTATATCATTTACATTATCTTGGTTATTGATTGCTTCATACTTGTGTATCTAATGCTTGATGATAACGATCTTTAGATAAACATTTTAAAACTTCCAGTTGTCCGTGGTCATTTAAACAATATTGAATGTCATTTGAAATTGCATTTTGCTGCCTTTCCTTTTACAGCTAGGCCCCTGATTCATTGATGTCATAGGTACCCGTGTTGGTGGATGGTAAGTCGGGTACACTGAGTAATAACAGTAGGGAACACACACAATTGGTAGCAGCCCGTGAAGTCGCCTGGTCAATGAGTAGTGTGAATTGAAAGTATATGGGCCCTGAAGCCGGAAACGGCGGAATCATTGGCTGGGTGACCTCGCGCGCTCTATCAGTTTTCTGGTAAGCAGAGGTATGGTTAGGGACTAGCTAAAGGTTAGGTAGAACTAGTTAGACTAGTTGAGTCGGAAGCTGCTAGAACATTAATGCTGCTATAAGAGCGGCTGTTCCGAGGGGACTGATCACTCTCTTGTGAATACGCTGCTGAAATCAATGAACTGTTTTTTCATTATTATTCTTGTTCTTATATTGTTATATGTATTAATCCATGCGTTTGTCAACCGTTTAGTTTCTTGTTGTCCGAACTCCCCGGGGAATTGAAAGGGCAAGTGGTGAATAGAATCCATTGTCCTGAGGTCACAGGCTTAAAGGAAAGTTAGGTGCAGGTTAGGATAACCGGGAAGCACTAACTAGGGTTTTCTGAATACATGTGTGAATAAATGTCAGTAACGAGGTTCATTGGCAAAATTCCCATAGTGGCGTAACCTAGTAAGGGTCACATCGGAAAAGTAGCAGGTTCCTCGGAGCTTGGGTGAAAGCAAAGGGGTCCGCTGAGAAACCTTAGACTCGGAACATATCCCGGAAAGAAGTGGATGAGTTTAGGGGAATAACAGGTTCACCAATGCTAGAGTGAAGGGTAGGCGGAAGAGATCTACTCGCAGCGCGTGAAAAGTAAATGGAAGTAGTTTACTTGCAGTAAAAGAAATCTTTCTGTCTAGACACTTGAGCACTGTGGCGAATGTGTATTCGTTGTTAAATAACCAAGCACTGAGCACTTTAGAAAGAATGAAAGTTTCCGTTACCTTGTGAAGGGAGGGAGTCAGTCGCGAAGCGTCTCTGACGTCACTCCGTGTCGCGCTGGGATTGGTAGAAGCAGCGGGCGGGTAGCGGGGCTGGAATTGTAAAGAAGGGGTGAAGCGCCGAGGAGTGAGAACTGTCTCACGAAGGGGCCGCGCACCCATTGGCCGAAATTATTTGAACGCGTGCACCTCATTGGTCGCACAGAATTGCAAGGCACGTTCTGATTGGAGGTAGCTTTGTAAACAAAGTTAAGCGTAGAAATCGTATGTGGCACTCGTATTGTCCATAGACTAGACCCGATCCAAGAAACCAAGGGTTCGAAAGGGATCAGTGGAAAGCCAATAGATACGATATTATGTACGGAGGAAAGAGAAAGATGTCCCTTGTAAGTAGGGTAAAGAATTATTTCAAAACGGACAAACCGATTAAATCTAGGGAAGGCGTTGTTGTCCCGCCACCGAATACTCCTGCCTCATTCATGATGTTTGACCGAGGGTACAACACCTGTGTGTGGTTGGAGAATTGGGTGAAGTACACAAAAGATGACGGAGTATTGGCTTTTCCGTTAGACGGTACTTTTAATGGTAGAATTTTATTCAATTTGAGAACCCGCATGAATGAATTGCATCCCAGACCGAGACTAACGCAGTATGAGGCATTAGAGGAATGGGAGATTGAGGCTTTTGAAAGAGAGAAACCCCGAATGGACAAAGGTCTGACCAAATGGTACCCCAGGCTGAAACAAGAGACCAGGGATAAGAGGATGAAACAGTGGAGGCAGAGCATGATTGTTGAGGGTCTGTTTCCTATAATGCCAGCATGTACCCCGTCGGGGGGAGAAAAAAGGACAGAAAAGTGTAAGCATTGGGGAGCTCTTGGAGAGTCAGACGATGAATTGTTAGATGACATCTTTACGAGAAGTCCGCCCCCTTATAATGAGGGAGCCCGACCTTCCAGTACAGGAGAAATTGCCCAACGTCCATCTATTAAGGAGGAGGACAGATCCCTATGTAGGGGGGGAGGGGGCCAGGTATTGCCCTATTTTGAGAAGCCCGAGCCCCCGGAGGTACGCAATATATATCCTAGAATGCCCGAAAGCTCAGAGGAAAAATATTCCCGTGAAAGAACATTTTACCCCAGACCCCTTTATGAGAACGAAGAAAAGCCAGTAGGTTCAGGAGTACCCTTTTTGCAGCCTCCATATGGGGAAGAGCGTAGGTCATTTGGCACGGGAACTTTGTTCCCGAAACCAAATTATGGTGGGGGACCAAGTGAGACGCATCCTACTGCCCCGAGTTTTACGCCTCAACTGACCCCACAGATGATACCTGACCGAACATTAGGAAGAGTGTTAGATGAAAGGGAGCAAGAGGCCATAGCTAAACAGAGGTCAGAAATAATTCAGAAAATTTCCCAGTTAAATACCAGTCCTGAAGCTTTGACTATTCCGGTAACAATCGGACCAGTGGTTCCGTTGTACGGGAATAATCAAGGAGGTCTGAACCCTGCAGTTATGAACCCGATAATGGCCCCGCCGAGGCAAGAGCCCTTACTGATAGACGATCAGTCCAGTGAGTGTGAGTCCGAAGTGGTGTTCTTGGATCTGCCAAACAAACAGACCGGAAAGGGAGTGCAGAAAAGGCATAATCCTTTTGACACGAAAGAAATTAAATTAGAATCAGCAACAGGGACTAGGAGTGTCTCTTTGGTAACGCCGGAAGAAATTGAAAATTGGAGTCGTGAATTAGAAAAACAGGCTCCGCAAACGAAACCTTTAGACCTCTACAAACTGAGAGTAGAAATAGAGGAATTAATGGCAGGAAATGTGGGGCTAGACAGACTGAACACCTATTCTGAAGAAGAGTTGCTGTTTATGTGTAGAAGTCTTACCAGGAGTACTAGGGTGCTCCATGAAAAACTGACCGACACTGCAGCTAGTATGGGGATAGATATATCAAGATCGAAGCCCTTGCAGAAACCATACCGAGCTGAGTTTTCCGACAAAGATTTAGAAAGTCTGAATGTGTCAGGAAGAAAATTGCAGATTAAAGAGTTGCTTGCAGTTTTGCAAAAATGGGGAGACGTGGAAAGGTGGAAAACGAGGTGGGCACATAAGAAAGAGGAGGCCCGCTCCAGACAAGCTACTCCTGAGTTCCCTCTGAGAGAAGTAGACAAGCCCGAAACTTTATGCCCCATGCGCGAAGTACCCGGTGGGAGGTATGTGCACGTTCCGTGGTCCAGACAGGATATTGTGTCCTTTACTAACGATTTCCCAAAACTGCGGGAGAAGCCAGTTGAATGGTACCGGCAAGTGGAAAGGTTTGTAAAGGTACAGAAATGCCTGTGGAAAGACCTGGATGGGTTTTTCGACATTGTGGTCCCAGTCGATCTATGGACCGAGTGTAAAATAGCTATAGCCTGGCCTAGTGAGGAATACCCGAGAGATGAAAAAACTGGGGAACCATCGAAAGAAGTGATGAGAAAATATGAGCAGGTAATTCAGCATCTGAAACTAAAGGTCCCAGCAAAGGAAACTGATTGGACCAGGATAGATAGAACAACGCAGGAAAGAGAAGAGACAGTGCACTCCTATTATGAAAGGCTGTTACAGGTGTTCAAAACATACAGTGGTATAGATAACATCGAGATGAAGGACATGACGCACTTCATTTACAGGTTTGTAAATGGTTTAAGACCTGAGATTTGTCAGTGGATAAAAGATAACAAAATCTGTTGGCACTCCAAGAAGGTAGATGAGGTCCTGCGGTACGCCAAGTACTGCGAGGACGAGATGGCAGAAAAGAAAAAGGCTCTAAAGGAAAAAGTGATGTGGGCTCAGGTGAAGCTCGCAGAGCAGCAGGAAAAGCAGTTGAGTAACATGGTCAAAAATGCTAAGAATGAAGGCCCTGGGGGAGGGGGAGGAGGCAAGCCCCGGCCCAAAATGAGCAGGGAGGAGGCTATGAAGAAATTTCCCTGCCATCAGTGCGGCGAAATTGGACATTGGCGTAACGAGTGTCCTTACTTGCCCGAAGATAACCCCAAAACTCCTGATTTAACTCCACAGACGCAGAAAGAGAGACCAAGAAAGACTCAACCACAGGTAAAAACAGTTCAGGTGCCCCGAGCACCAAAGCAAGTATACAGGGGAAAACAGGCAGAGGGAGATGAGATAGAAGTCTGGGAAAGCAATGAGAACAGAAATGCAGCAACTTCGCAGTATCTTCTAAATGATACCTTCCTTTGTGATGACCAGTACTGACGGGGCCTGAGAGGGGAGGACGAGGAGTGCGTACTTGGCGCCTCCTTGCCGGTAGACCAGTCCGGACCATACATTGAAGGAAAGGTTGACGGAAACGATGTCACCTTTCTGTTGGACACTGGCGCTACCCGTTCCACTGTGAGAACAGTGGACGTTCCAAACCTACCCCTCTCGGGAGAAGCCATCCAAGTAGTGGGTGTATCTAATCAATTGATTAGTACTCCTGTTACCAAGCCCATGGAGATCTCAATCGGAAACTTTAAGGAAATGCATAGATTTGTAGTTTGCGACACCAGTCCAGTAAACTTACTGGGACGTGATTTGCTGTGCAAAATGAACTGTACCATCTTTTGCACACCAAAGGGTGTTGAAATTCAGACCCCAGATGAAGACGGCATTTATAAATTAATGTTAGTCCGCCCTGACTCGGAAATTAAACGAATGACCATGCAGGATTTACCCAAAGAACTCCAGGAAGCAGTGAAGCCGGAAGTGTGGGACTTTACTGGGAAAGATGTAGGGTTAATGAAAAATGTGGACCCCATACAGATAGCAATAAAGGACAATGCGGTATACCCCAATACTAAACCCTACAGGATGAATGCAGAAGTGAAAGCTGGTGTTGCTGTGGAAATCAAGAAATTGTTAGAAGGAAACATCATACAGGAGGTGATGAGTAGCCCATGTAACTCTCCGATTATGGGCATTAAGAAACCTAGTGGCAAGTACAGAGTAGTGCAGGATTTGCGAAAAGTTAACAAAATAGTAGTTCCCTGTTGCCCTATTGTCCCGAACCCGGCAGTGATTCTGTATCAGATTCCCTGGGATGCAGAGTGGTTCACAGTGATAGACTTGTGTCATGCATTCTTTTCCATTCCTTTGCATCCAGATAGCAAATTTCTTTTCTCATTTGCCTTCGAAGGTCACGTGTATTGCTGGAACCGGGTCCCTCAAGGGTATACAGAGAGCCCCTCTATCTTTAATCAGATCTTGAAAAAATGTTTGGAAACTTTAGTCCTACCTGGGAACTCTGTCTTAGTGCAATACATAGACGACCTCTTGGTGGCGTCTAAAAGTCATAAGGATTGTGTGATTGACACCATTGCCCTACTGAATCATCTGTGTGAAAAGGGACATAAAGTGTCCCCTGACAAGTTACAGTTTTGTGCAAAATCAGTGAAATATCTGGGGCACCAGATAGAAAAAGGTGTCAGAAAAGTGACATCGGAAAGAGTGAGGATAATTCAAAAGATGCAGTTACCCCGTACTCAAAAAGAGATCAGAATGTTCCTGGGCGTGATAGGATACTGCAGGCAGTGGATTCTGGGATTTGCAGTCCTAGCCAGGCCCTTGATAAAAATGACCAAGAGAGGAACACCCGAAATTGTAGAATGGGATGATGAAAGCTTAACACCCTTCACCAGACTACGAGATTGTCTGTGTACTGCTCCTGCACTGGGAATGCCAGACTATTCCAAGGAGTTTGCCCTATTCTGTGACACTCGCGATAATTGCGCATTGTCAGTCCTAACTCAAGAACATGGCACAACGAGAAGGCCTGTGGCATATTTATCTGCCACCTTAGATCCAGTGGCTGCTGGATTACCAGGTTGTCTGAAAGCAGTAGCTGCTACCTGTGCCAGTTTAGAACAGAGTGAGTCAATTGTCATGAGACATCCGGTAACTGTGTATGTTCCGCATGGAGTGGTAATTTTGTTGACCAGAACAAAAACACAGTATCTCACCCCTAGTCGGCTGACTAAATATGAGAGGATTCTTGTGGGTGCTGCAAATGTAAACATTGTTAGGTGCAGTATTCTGAACCCAGCCACTTTACTCCCCGACCCAAAGGATATGGAAGGGGGGGTGGATGATGAACACGATTGCATAGACTTAACTGAATTCAACACCAAGCCACGCCCAGACATAAAAGAAACGCCCTTGCCTGAGCATGACAAAGAATTATTTGTAGATGGTTCATGTCTAAGGCATGAACAAGGAGGCCTGAGTGCTGCCTATGCAGTAGTGTCCTTCGAGAAAATTGAGGAAGCAGGTTATCTATATCACATCAAGTCTGCACAAGTAGCCGAATTGATTGCTATGATAAAAGCTTGCCAAATTGGGAAGAACATACGCATAACAGTGTATACTGACAGTCAGTACTGTTATGGGGTTGTGCATGACTTTGGCCAGTTGTGGCTGCAGAGGGAGTTCCTGACTTCATCGGGTACTCCTATTCGAAATGGAAAAGTTATTCAAGACCTTTTAGAGGCAATCCAGTTACCAAAGGAACTGGCAGTGGTAAAATGTGCTGCTCATAAGAAGAGCATGGACAAGGTATCACTGGGGAATGATTATGCTGATCGAGTGGCCCAATGGTGCGCAAGAGATCGGTATATCGTGAATCCAAAACGAGGGGGGCCAGGAACCAGCTGCCAACTTCAGGTGTTTGAGGAAGTGCCTACATGGGATGAAGTGAAAGAGTGGCAGCAGGCGGCACCTTGGCAAGAAAGAGAGAAGTGGAAGGAAGATGGATGTAGACCAAGACGTGTGGATGGTGTCATTATAGGTCCAACTGGTATGCCTGTGTTACCTAGACACCTACTTAGCGCAATGGCGAGGTTGATACATGAAGGATCACACATTGGTAGGGACGCCATGATTCTAGTGTTCCAACAGACTTGGTACAGTAAGAAGTTCAGGAAAGTAGCAGAGTCCCTCTGCCAGAGGTGCCTGTCATGTCAAAAGATGAACCCAGGGAAGAAGACTGTAGTGGAACTGGGAAAAATTGGGAGGTCCGATGGTCCCTTTGTAAGGATACAGGTTGATTTCATCACCATGCCCCATTGTGAAGGGAAACGATATGTCCTTGTCATGGTCTGTTTGTTTTCAAAATGGGTGGAAGCTTTCCCCACTCCCAAAAATGACGCAAAAACGGTAGCTAAGTGTTTATTAAAAGAACTGATACCTAGATTCGGGGTGCCAGTCACTATTGAATCAGATCAAGGCTCACATTTTCATAATGACGTCATCGATGAACTCTGTAAGGCCTTTGGAATTGCACAAAAGCTACACTGTGCCTACCGTCCAGAGGCTTCTGGAGTGGTGGAACAAATAAATGGAACTATCAAAAACAGACTAGCAAAACTGTGTGATGCAACTAAATTGAACTGGGTGAAGGCCCTGCCCTTGGTCCTAATGGGACTCAGAAGTATTCCTGATCGCAAAACAGGCCTAAGTCCCCATGAAATAATTATGGGAAGAATAATGAGACAAGCATGGGTACCAGGAAGCAAACTGTTGAGTATTACTGATGATTTGGTACTTGAATACTGCAAGAGATTGGGTGACCAAGTGCGTTCTATCTCTCGCCAGATCGGAGAAGACGCCATCCTCAATCCAACGACTCCTCTCCACAAACTGGTCCCGGGGGACTGGGTGAAGATAAAGAAGCACACTCGGAAGACCTGCCTGGAGCCAAGGTGGGGAGAAAAACGTCAGGTGATTCTGGTTACTACCACAGCAGTCAAGTGTGCCGGGGTTCCGCGTTGGATACACGCCAGCCACACCCAGAAGGTACCACCAGACGAAGTGCCTGAAGCAGAAGGACGTCCAGCAGAGTACTCTGCAGGAGCCAGACCAGAAGTAGCTGACAGCGTACAGCCCAGTACCAGTCAAGCTGCAGAATCAGCAGACGTTGGCCCAAGAATAGTTGACAACGAACTACCAGGAGTCCAGCCTGCTGAAGGGGTCCAAGAAGCTGAGCCAGAAGTAGCTGAAGACGAGCTGCCAAGCATATGGCCAGAAGAGTGGATTCCATTGATTGACCTCACTGAAGACCCTATTCGAACAAATGCAAGACTTTGGGAAGGTAGAGAGTGGACTAGTCAGGAAAAGCAAGGCATAGGCGAAGAGCCTCAGAATCTTGAGATTCACATCAAAACTGAGGAAGGAGAAGGTCAGACAGGGACAGAGCACGTGATTGATACAGAACAAGTGAATAAGACTGACCAAGTGCCCGATACTGAACAAGTGAAGGATCCTGAACAAGAAAGGAATACAGAACAAGTGATTGATACTCCTCCACTGACACCTGATAGCGGGAAGGGACAGACTAGACATAGTGTAATAGTTCGAGCAGAAGAAAGTCCAGAGATCGAAGTGCTTGAACAGGATCAGATAGAATTAGAAGAACGTGTTCAGGAAACAGAATCAGAGACACTTGAAGAGCAAACACACAGTATACCTGAACAAGGCCAGATTAGTACCCAGGCAGAAGAAACAGATACTAGCCCTGGAATTAGTCAGATAGCAGAAAGAGAAACTGAAGCAGAATTGCCACAAGCTAATGAGAATAAGAGGGCAAGAGAAGGAAACGAAGTCCAAGTACCAACCAAGAGACTTAAGAAAAGAAAGCATCTTGAGCCTAAATACATAAAGAAATTGAGATTGAGAATAAAAACAGTAGAAGAAAAACGTGCAGAAGAAAGAAGAAGTGCTCGTATAGCAGAACAACCAGAAGACTCTTCCAAAAGAAGGAGTGATCGGATAAAAAGACAAAACAAAAAGTACAAGTCACCTGAATGGACACTTGTGTTAGAAGAGCTTGAAGATCTCGACATCACTGACGTAAGCGACGGAGAACCCGTCCCTGAGTACTCTGACGAAGAGGAAGAAGAGCCACCGTGAATTTGCACAAAGTAAGATACTCGTGTAAAGTCACAAAGAGGGGTCGAGAAACTTCTTCTGAGCCAAAATGTCTGATTCAACCGTGAGTGGTAGACCTAGTCGCAGCTGTTGCAAAACTTGCTGCAAGGTATGTGTCTGTAGTGTAGTTGTCCTGATATTACTCTGGATAGGACTAACAATTTTCATTCCCTTTGCTGTGAGTAAAGATACTAACATTGTCCCTACTGAAATTGTAAATACTGACAGTGAAGAGCTGACAACACAGAGTGTAGCTAGACATGAAAGAGCACTGAGACAAACAAAACGAGACTTAGAAGCATCAGATGAGGAACTACATTATCATAGAATCAAAAACAGGACACGCTTAAATGTTTTCGCAAACTTGTTAATACACTATGTAGAGACTATGGAAATTGAAGATTGCTATGTCTGCATGAAGCTACCTACTTCTGTAGCTGAAGGCGTGACATACCATCACTTGCCACTGACATACGGAATTTCCTGTAGCATTTTAGCTAGCTTATTTTACAAAAGAGGACCGTTACAATACTATTACTCTAACAATGACGTGATCTTTTCTGAACTTCCTATACGTGGGAACTTGAATCCTGTACATACCAAAAGTGACGCAATACGATACATGGGAGATTATTTCCTGACTATAGGTAACATTGACATAGCGGACGCACACAGAGATAACTTGACTTGTTCTTTGCATGAGCAGGAAAAGATGTTCCTAAACATGGCAGAGAAAAGGAGAATTAAAATACAAAAGAAGGCTAATGACGAAAGTCAGAAAAAGCCAAAGTGGGCAGAGAACATGGAAGGCACCTCAACTGGTGGGGCGGGTCCTGCTCTGTTGCTGGATTTTGAAAAGAAAGGCAAGCTATGTCTTCACCGCGAGAAGACTAGCTATTATAATAACATTTTCATTGGTTCCAGTGAATGCGAACATAATTACAAGGTAATTGGAGGTTGGGGTTTCAAAAATGGGTCAGAGCCTGTGTTTCCTGGAATTTATTATATTTGTGGGGACAAGGCTTATTTCAAATTGCCGGATCACTGGTATGGAAGTTGCTATTTTGGCATTGTCTTCCCGAAAATATACCATGTGAATGGAGGCGCTGGAAGCAATGAAAATACTAATGGCTTAGTGCGTAGTAAAAGAGAAAGCATAGGTGAAATAATGGGTAGTATTTTCAGTGCATTGATACCTGGAGTGGGAGTGGTTCTGAACACTCACAGAATTTGTAAATTGTCTACTATAGTGGATGTATTGTCTACTGAGACAGCTCATGGATTTCTGCTGGTCAATACCGAAATGGTTGCGATCAGATCAATGGTTTTGCAGAATCGACTTGCTCTTGACACCTTATTAGCGAAAGAGGGCGGAGTCTGCCGGATGTTGAAGGCGCAACATTGTTGCACTTATATTCCGGATAAAAGTGTACAGCTCAAAAGATATGTGAAAAACATTACTAATTTGACAAAGGAACTCAAACCACTCGAGGTTGATAGTGCCTGGAAGAGACTGGTAGATGGTCTCTCAAATATAGGTCATTGGTTCGCTAGTATAGGTAAAGGCTTATTGCTCAAAGTACTGATGCCAATTGGAATTATAGGTCTCATCCTATTTTTCATATTTGTCTGCTGCAAATGCCGCAAGCGCACCGGAAAGCATGAAGTGAATGCTAGAGGGGTGAAACGAAGTGTGGATGAGATTGAATTGGAAGAAGTGAATGATCAGATATACAAAAAGGTGAAGACTTCTCACCCTACCAAAACTGAAAGAGAGAAATTGGAACGATTGCTGGAAGAGATAGAATTGTATAAAGTGTGAAAGAAAGTTGGCATCTGGTTCCATTTATTTGTGATGATAGTAAATATCATCAAAGAGGGGATTGATGAAGCAAAGCTTCGCATATTTTGCGACTTGCTGAAGTCAAGAACCTCGTTTATGTGTAACAAAGTAATAAGTGTAAGTCTTACTAACGTTTATATTTAGTTTAAATAAAGAATAAGACGCTTGCCTATATGTGTTACTAAAATAATTTACTCGAGTCACTTAAAATGGCTGCCGCTTGTATTTAGTTACTGCGCATGCGTCAGCCACACTCACGTGTCCTGACGCGTCTGCAGAAGTGGAGGGAAATTTATGCGTATGCGTAATACATAGCTGTGCCCATCATGTGGTACTGCTCGTGCCACTGCTCTTGTGCCTGTTTCCATGTAGCTAACATTTAGACTGCATAAGTATATGTTATGATGATAAGTTGAAAGTACAACCCTGTGAATGTGATTTCATAACGTTATTTCTGTGTATTAATTTGTTCTCGCTTACTTTTCATGTACCGCGGGGAATGGGGGTCCAAACTGATTGGGAGCCATATTGACGGTCTCTTCTGCGCATGACCAGGGAGCATTGAAAGGTGGCCACTTTGGACAGTGGAACTCAGCCAGCTGGCAGCCACAGTCAAGATGCGCCTGGGAAAGCCACCTCTGCGCTACGAGAACGGCGAATGTTGCTCCTCATGTGTTACAATGTTAATTTTCACTCGTATTTCTGCACAATTTCTCATGAGAACCCCAATCTCTCTAGGCGGTACCCAAGTATGCTAATATAGGCTCAAATTAGCGTGTTCTGATTGGTGTGTTACCCAAATCCTACTTTAGGACCAATCCAAATTGAGGGATTCTGACACTTTGCAACATTGGGGGGTGGTACACCGTCCCAAAAGAGTATATCTACCCTGGGTTTACCTAGGGAATTGTCCGACTTGTCTGGTTTAGCTGACCTGTCACTGACCCATCGTACTCAATAGGTGACTGAAGATACAGAGAGCTGCAGAGCACTCTGTCCGAAATTGACCATAGACTAAGGTTTTACTGAACCTTAAAGTGCTGGCGAAGCACTTTGCTGGGAGTTCGCTGACCCAATCGGGGTCTTGATCGATAGCTGCAGAGAGGGTGGAGCGCAGGCGTTGCTTCCAAACTGCGGGTGCGGTCCTGTCCTGAGCGGTCCTGTCCTGAGGGTTTGCTGTCCTGTCCTGAGGTCCTGTCCTGATTCCTAATCTGAGGGTATCCTGTCCTGTCCGGGGTGTCCATTCTGCACCTGCTGTCCTTTGAGGGGTATCCTTCCTTGAGGGTTTCCTGTCCTTAACTGACCCGTGGCCAGGGTTTGGTTTCCACACCAGTCTAGGTAAATACTGCTCTAAGTTCTTTAAAACGTGCACCTTTCTATATTTCTACCTTTTGCTATAATAAAGTGACACCTTTGCATATGTTGATTTTCCATGCTTTAACGCAAACTATTGAACGAAAGTCATTTGCATATTTTTCATGATATGTTCTCATGTCTCTCAATCTTTTAGAGATTATATTTTGCATTGCAGTTTGTCATTTTCTGATATGGTCTAGAACCTCCTTACCTAGACTGTTTAAAGGTCCCTTTACTTTAAGTTTAGCGTGTTACTCTTTATAGGCCCTCCTATAGTAACCCATGCATAGTCTGTCCAGGCTTAAACATTTCTGAGATTATATAGCATTTTTCCCCTTTGCATCTCATAATTGCATTTAATGATTACCCTGTCGTTATTTCTCTATAGTTATATCATTTACATTATCTTGGTTATTGATTGCTTCATACTTGTGTATCTAATGCTTGATGATAACGATCTTTAGATAAACATTTTAAAACTTCCAGTTGTCCGTGGTCATTTAAACAATATTGAATGTCATTTGAAATTGCATTTTGCTGCCTTTCCTTTTACAGCTAGGCCCCTGATTCATTGATGTCATAGGTACCCGTGTTGGTGGATGGTAAGTCGGGTACACTGAGTAATAACAGTAGGGAACACACACAATTGGTAGCAGCCCGTGAAGTCGCCTGGTCAATGAGTAGTGTGAATTGAAAGTATATGGGCCCTGAAGCCGGAAACGGCGGAATCATTGGCTGGGTGACCTCGGCGCTCTATCACAGGTGACCTGGACGCTCCAAGATGGCGCTCGCGCTACTTCCCCAAACTAAAATGGCGCTCACACCCACAGCCTCCCAGTAACCCGGACCCGCCAAACAGCGGTGATCTTTCCACAGATTATGTGCAGGTAAGGGCCAGCGCGAATTTCAGAGCAGGGGAGAAGGCAGTTTTAAAAATAAAATTATATCCACAAAAACGGGGATTTTAAAATTAATTAAGGGCAAAACGAGCGCGCGACCAGCGCGATCTGCAGCGAGGCGCCGATGTGATTCTCGGCCACAGGAACCAATGTAGGCTCACCTCGTGTCCAAGCTCGCCCTAAATAGCGTCGTCTCGGCGTCCCAGGTGACCTGGACGCTCCAAGATGGTGCTCGCGCTACTTCCCCAAACTAAAATGGCGCTCACACCCACAGCCTCCCAGTAACCCGGACCCGCCAAACAGCGGTGATCTTTCCACAGATTATGTGCAGGTAAGGGCCAGCGCGAATTTCAGAGCAGGGGAGAAGGCAGTTTTAAAAATAAAATTATATCCACAAAAACGGGGATTTTAAAATTAATTAAGGGCAAAACGAGCGCGCGACCAGTGCGATCTGCAGCGAGGCGCCGATGTGATTCTCGGCCACAGGAACCAATGTAGAAGAAAACCCCAAGGCTTATTCTAAAAAGAGAGTCTTTGCATTTTGTCAAATAAAACCCTTTTCTAAAGGTGTTGTTTTGTGTTGTTATGTCTTCTGCTTCGCCATGGGTTTGAGCCACCGTGTGGGAGATTCTGTATTATCTGAACGGTGAAGCAAGATGAGAACTGACCAGGACCTCCTTTTAGGGTAGGTCAGGGTGTTCCCCTAGACAAAGGCTGGCACCCACCAGGTATTAATGTGGGACATTCAGAAACATTATTCAAAACACTCCTGGGCATGTGGAAGATTGAGAAGAAGGACTTCCCTGCTGTCTGAGGTAAAGGGACCATCTGTTGACTGAAGAAGGAAAATTGGACCTGCTTTCCTTGAACCTAATTACCCAGAGTGACTCCATGGGTCAGTTGGCTGACCTCCTGTTTGAGCTCACAACAAGCTTCCAGAGGCCGCCGTGCAACTACCAGCGGACCAGCACCAACTGGATCTACCTAGACCTGCTTGAGCCCTGCTGCTGTCCTCTACTTAATTGACTCCTGACCCCAGGATGTGGACCCTTGGCTGGAATCAGTGAGAACTACTCTGGAAGAAAAGGTTAAGTTACAGAACTTTGGGGCAATCCTGACTTCAAAGTGACTGCTTCGTGCCTAGAAGTGACAGTCCATGATGGCCGTCAATGCAAAGTTCTTGCAGGACCCGTTGTTTGCCCTGGCTGTGACCCTTCATGATGATGGGCATTGTGAGACCTGCACTTTGCACTGACAGCGACCGTCCATGATGATCAACGAATGCAAAGCTGCAACAACTACTAACTCTTCGCACTACAACAATATCCGTCCATTATGCTCGACCTGCTCCTACTGTCGACAGCCTCCTCCTTGCAGTCCCCACAAACGTGAGCCCACCCTTTTTGCCGGACATGAGAAGGTAATTCTTCAATGGGACTAACCTGGTCCATGTATCCCACCTGTTCTCCATTGCGGTTGGCCTGAACTTGTGACTCTTCCTCAGGCCAGCACGAGCAGATAATCGCAAATGGTGCTTTGAGCTTTGCGACACTGTTGACATCTAAAAACTAATCACTCCGGTTCTGCTGATGGGATTTTGATTGTTTGGGATTTTGCTGGATTTGGTGTCATTTTATTTAATATTGTGGACAACAACATCCTAATTAAAACAACCAAGTGCAAGTTGAAGCCTTGAGCACCCTTGTACTCTAAAGGACTTGCTGCCAATAAATGATCCATCATCAGACAGGAAAGAAAATTGAAGAATACAAGAACTTCAGATGACCTCATGTTATTGCAGTCTCTTTGCGCATCATGCAGAAACCTCTTCACATCAGCCAAAGCAAAGTGCTATAGTAACATCATCAATTAAATCAACAACAGAAGCACAATGCTTTTAAAGACAATCATGCACTACATCAACCCCTTGCCAGACCCACCTATCCCTCAATCCACAGAATGGTGCAACGTCATTAACCCCTTCATCAGTGAAAAATAGAGGTTTAACAGCACATCAACAACACCGGGGCCTGCTTTATCTCTTATGCCGACCCATTCCTGTCTAATCCCACAACAGTCAGCCTTCAAAGCAGTATCATTCACAGATCTCACTGACATACTCCACTCCCTCGAAGGCACTTTTAATGAAGCTAATGTCTTACCATTATCCTTCTTCTAAGATCTCTCTGGGAATGCTCTCTCACCCTAACTCACCATTGTCAATATCTCACTCACTTGAGGTATCTTCTCAGAATCACTCATAACGGTCAGGATTCTCCTACTCATAAAGAAATCTGCACTACGCCCTGATTAACTTGTCAATCACCAGGCCACAATTATCTTGCCATTAATCTGCAAGATCATTGACAAAGCAATCTACGTTAAACTCCAAAATAACCACTTTGAAAACCATCTCATGCATGACTACCACTCTGGTTTCAGATCATGCTGCAGCACAGAGACTGCTCTCTTTCACATTATAAATGATGCCCTTCTGACCACATGCGCTTTTCTTGATGCGGTGCAATGCTTCAGCTACAGCGGTGACATCCTTGTTCAGAGATGCGACGGCAGCAGCTGTGGCGGTGACACGCTTCTTCATCGGTGCGAGACGCTTCCCTCGATGCGGTGCAATGCGTCAGCTAAAGCGGCAACACCCTTGTTCAGAGATGCGACGGCAGCGGCTGCGACAGTGACACGCTTCTTCCTCTTGAGTCGCGCTTCAAGCTCCTTGTGACACGCAGTCCCTCAGTAGTCCAAAAACAGCAGCAGGCACTTCCAAAGAACTCTTGGGGAGCTGGCGGTTGAAGTCTGTTGTCTCTGAGAATTCAGCAGGAGGCAAGCTCTTCTCTCAAGCCCTTGGAGATCCTTATAAGTTGAAATAAAGTACACAAAGGTCCTTTCTCCTTCCTTTGGCAGTCGGGCAACCATTGCAGGCCAATCCCCCAAGCAGCACTTCAGCTTAGGGATAGTATCTCCTCGGTTTCTTCAGGTTCCTCTCCTCAGTAAAGGTTTCTTCTTGTTTGTCCAAAAGTGATCTAATTTCTTGGGATCGGGGTCCTAATATTTATACCCCAAAATCCTTTGTCCTCTGAGGGCAGAGAGACCTTTGCTCAGTCCAAACCAGTTCTGGAGCACTGTGTTGACAAGACTCCTTTCCTTTCACAGTACAGGGCAGAAACATCAGACGCCCCACAAGAGGTGGAGCCAGCATTGTGGAGGGAAAGCACAGCCCTGGAGCACTTTGTTGCCATGATTCCTTCTCTCCTTTCACAGTGCAGGGCAGAGATATCAGACGCACCACAGGGGGTGGAGCCAGCACTGTGGGGGCAGGCACAGTCCTATTCAGGTCCCATGTTTTAACTCCTCCCATCCATTTAGATGCAGATCGATCTATCTATTCATCACTGGACTGACTCATTCTGTCTCCTGGAATCCCCCAGCCCTGTCACTCAAAGACTCCAGACAAGGAATAACTAACCTATCTAAGGCAGGCCTGGATAGTCAGACAAGAAAATACCTACTTTCTAAAAGTGGTATTTCCAAACACAGAAAGTCAAAATCAACTTCACTAAAATATGTATTTTATCATTCTGAGTTCAGGCATACTAAACTAGAATTTCAACTGTGTTCCCTGAGTCAGTTAGGATTATAAGATGTAATAATTTAACTACCCATTCTGGCCTATGGAGAACAGGTAGCCTTGAAATAGTGAAAAACGAAAATGGTTGTAATTCACTATTAGGACATGCCACACACACACCACGCATGTCCTACCTTATACTTACAATGCACCCTGCACTTGGGCCTACTTTAGGAGTATCTGATATGAAGAAAAGGGAAGGTTTAGGGACTGGCAAGTAGGTGCACTTGCCCAGTCAACATGACTGCTCACAGGCTCTGCAATGGCAGAGCTGAGACACACTTTTACAGGCTGCTTCCGTGGGTGGCGCAACCAGTCCTGCAAGCCCACTAGCAGCATTTGGTTTACAAGCCCTGGGCACACTCAATGCACTGTACTAGGATCTGACAAGTAAACCAATCAGTCAATCATGGAGTCACTAATCCATACATTAATTTACAATAGGGAGAGCATATGCACTGATCAGCAGTGGTAAAGTTCCTAGAGTCATAAAACCAACAAAAACAGGGCAGACACAATACAGGAGAAAGGCAAAAAGTTCAGGGATGACCCTGCAAAAAGGGCCAAGCCCAAAAATGGCCCCCTGACCACATATGTAAAAGACCCTTCCTCCAGATATTGCTGGACCTCTCAGTGGGCTTCATCACAATTGACCATCCCACCCTCATACACAACCTGAAGTCTCAAATGGAATTCACCTGTCATATCCTTCAATAGTTCTCTTCCTACCTTTCCAACTAACACCAGTTTGTGCTCAGGGGCACCTCCAAACTCCAATATCTCCCTATCATCTGCAGAGTTCCCCACGGTTCCACACTGATGCCTATCATCTTCAACTTCTACATGGAACCTGGTGCTCTACTCACAAGTAAAAGCATCAAGATTCACCAATATGCCCATGATACATAACTTTTCTTGAAAGTCTCCAATGCTTCAAACATCCAATGCCTCAAATACTGACTGCCCATGATCCAGATCTGGATGTCCAGCACTAACATGAAGCTCAACTCATCAAAGATAGTTATTTGCCAAGAACACAACACCATGCAATAAACAACAGAAACCTGGCTCAATGACATGAACCTTGACTGCTTTGAACCCCACCTCTCCCTGAATTCCAAGACACTTAGATTGGCTTTCGACACCAAAAGGCCTGGTACCAACTATCTTATCTAAAGAAACCTTTCTTCCAGAAAGCAACTTCAGAAGCGATGTCCAGCCCTCATAATTTTGCATCTGGATAGTATTAACTCTAAGCTAAATAAGACGTTCCAGACTCCACAGTGGCACCCATTGAGGGCATCCTACACCAACGCATGTCTCATCCATGGCCTGAATAAATATGATCATATCACTCACATCCTGATGAAACTCCATTAGCCTATTGCCCCACATTGTTGGGTGGTGCCATCTTCAAAACCATTTTCTTCATTTACAAAGCCATCACGACCAGCACCCTCTCCTACCCTGAAGGCAACTTTACCACCTGTGGTGGCTTTTGGTACACCCACAGCCAGGTCGTCATCAGGCTACAGATTAAGAAGATCTGGAATAACATTCCCGTATCCAACAGGGCTGAACAAACACTGCTTCGATTTAGGAAAGAGTCAGAGCTAAAGATTCTCCTCTTTAACCCCTTCGGGCTGATGACGAGCTGGGCTCGTCATGGCGCACACCGGTCGTGCGCTGATGACGAGCCCAGCTCGTCATGAGCCCCACCCTCGGGGGAAGCGCTGGCGCTCCCCCCGAGGGTCTGTGATTGCGCTCGTTTTGCTGGGGGTGGCAGCGGAAGAGTTTCCGCTGCCGCCCCCGCCCCTCCCCATGTGAATCCCTGATGACGTCAGCGCGCACAACGCGCGCTGACATCATCAGGGATTCCCAGCGCTCGGGAAGCCATTTGCTTTCTGAGCGCCGGGGAAGAAGGTGGGTTTTTTGTTTCTGGCGGGGGTTTGGGGCCGCAAAGAGGCATCAGGGGAGAGGAAAGAGATTTTCCTCTCCCCTGATGTCTCTTTGTAGGGCATTTCTGCCTCACGATCGCGCACAGCGTCGCGATCGTGCGGCGGAAATGCCCCCACTAGCACCAGGGATTTAAATTTAGTTTATAGGAAGCGACCCCTTGGGCAAGGGTCGCTCCCAGGCGGGGTCTGATTATGTTTTTGTTTTTCTGCCCCCCCTGGGGGCAAATCGGCCAGTTTTTTCGGCCGTTTTGCCCCCGGGGGGGGGCAGAAATTCCCCACTAGCACCAGGGTTGTTTTTTGGTGGCAATATGGTGGCCATTTTTAATGTTTACGTTTTTCTGTCCCCCCTGGGGGCAAATCGGCCCGTTTTTTTTGTTGCTGTTTTGCCCCCAGGGGGGGGGCAGAAAATGCCCACTAGCACCAGGGATTTTGATTTTAGCTTTTAGGAAGCGACCCCTTGGGCAAGGGTCGCTTCCAGGGGGCCTCACAATTAACTTTTTGTTTTTCTGCCCCCCCTGGGGGCAAATCGGACCGTTTTTCGGCCGTTTTGCCCCCAGGGGGGGCAGAAGTTTCCCACTAGCACCAGGGATTTTTGTTGGGGCAATGTGTTTGTTTTGGGAAGCGACCCCTTGGGTAAGGGTCACTTCCAGGTGGCCATGATTGTGTTTTTGTTTTTCTGTCCACCCTGGGGGCAAATCGGCCTGTTTTTTTGCCGTTTTGCCCCCGGGGGGGGGGGGGGGGGGCAGAAAATGCCCACTAGCACCAGGGAATTTAAATTTAGTTTTTAGGAAGCGACCCCTTGGGCAAGGGTTGCTTCCTGGTGGCAAGTAATTATGTTTTTGAATTTCTGCCCCCCCCCCCCTTGGGGCAAATTGGCCCATTTTTTTTACGTTTTGCCTCCTGTTTTTTGGCCCACTAGGCCCCAGAATTTGAGTTTTGTTCCAATGGTGGTTATAATTTTGCTTGTTTTTTACTGTCCGCCTCCCTTGGTGCCGGTTGGTCTTTTTTTGTCCTTACTGCCTTGGCTGGCGGTATGTGTGGAGTGGTGCTTGGCTGGCGGTGTGTGTGGAGAGGCGCTTGGCTGGTGGTGTGCGTGGAGTGGTACTTGGCTGTCTGTGCACGGAGTGGTGCTTGGCTGGCGGTGTGTGTGGAGTGGCACTTGGCTTGCAGTGTGCGTGGAGTGGTGCTTGGCTGGCGGTGTGTGTGGAGTGGCGCTTGGCTGGATGCTGTGCATGCAGTGGTACTTGGCTGTCTGTGCATGGAGTGCTGCTTGGCTGGCGGTGTGTGTGGAGTGGCGCTTGGCTGGATGGTGTGCGTGGAGTGGTACTTGGTTGTCTGTGCACGGAGTGGTGTTTGGCTGGTGGTGTGTGTGGAGTGGTGTTTGGCTGGCGGTGTGTGTGGAGTGGTACTTGGCTGGATGGTGTGCGTGGAGCAGTGCTTGGCTGGCGGTGAGTGGCTCTTGGCTTGCGGTGTGCGTGGAGTGGTGCTTGGCTGGCGGTGTGTGTGGAGTGGTACTTGGCTGTCGGTGTGCGCTGAGTGGTGTTTGGCTGGCGGTGTGCATGGTCTGGTGCTTGGATGGTGGTGTGGGTGGACTGGCGCTCGGCTGGCGGTGTGTGAGTAGTTACTTTCTGTTGGTCACTACACACACTGCTAGTTGAGTGACACTCTACGCAGTCCATCATTTTCTGTAGTTGCTGTGTCAGATATGTGGGCGTGTGAAAGTGATGGGCCCTTGAATGGCGCTGGCGGTGTGAATGTTTTGTATGTGTCACACGTACGAAAGGTGTATGAATGTCCTTACTGCCCCTGTGTGATGGGGGTACTGGTAGGAGCAAAAGACCGACTGACACCAAAGGGGTCAGGCAGTAAAAAAAATTTAAAAAATTAACCAGTGTCTTGATGTTAAACCTCATCTAATCCCAATTGGTCTAAGCCCTATTTGATGGCCCATCTGGGCGAATGTAAATTTGGGGGGCAAATTTGTGTGTTGTTTTTTTAATTGTTATATTGTTTTTCTTCTCTATTTTTGTCTTGTTCCAGGCTTTCGCTGTTTGGATTGTTGTAGGTTGCGGGTCTGTTTGCAGCTTGTGTAGTTGCTTGTGCTTGGAAAGTGAATGTATTTTGTACTACTTTCCCTTGATGTTTGTCTTTTTGAAAAAGGTTGTACTTATAGCAGTTTGTGTGGCTCTGTGTTTTTTTTCAGCATTAGTGTTTGATGTGCACTTTGTTTTCTAATCTGTCATTTCTTTTTTTCTTTCTAGTGGGATATCATTTATTTTTGCTATGTCTCAGCAGAGTAGGTGCTGGTGAGTGTAGCTATATTTGGTAAGAGTGAAATTGTTTTGGATTGTATTGTTCTTTTTGTGAAAGCCTTACCTTGTTTACTTCTTACTTTGCACAGTGTAGGTTGTTGTTCACTTGTGTGTGCAGTCTTCTTGCTTTGTAAGGATAATGGCTAGTCGCAGGATTACTGCTCAGCAGGTTCTTGGTTTGCTTTTTGAGTCTTCCTCTGACCATGGTTCAGAGACTGAGTCCGATTCGGACCCAGAGGTAGGGGCAGAAGATTCAAGCAGTGAGTTTTCTCTTCGCATGGAATCATCATCATCGGATGATGAATCTTCTTCTAGTGCTGATGAAGGGCCTATGGTAGAGGAGGACATTGATGTGCCGGTAGTGGGCCAAGAGGCATCTGTGCTGCTGCCTAGGGCCGCAAGGTTTCCTTTCTTTTTACGTCGGCAAGAGGCATGTGGGCTGCAGCCTGCACCCAAAAGGCTTCACATTGCTGTGGTGCGCCAAGCGGCATCTGGTGCTGTTAGTCTTCCTGTTGGTGTAGTGCAGCAAGAGGCATCTGGGGCTGTTAGGCTTCCCATTGGTGTAGAGCGGCAAGAGGCATCTGGGCCTGCTTGGTTTCCCGGTGGTGTAGTGCAGCAAGAAGCATCTCAGGCTGCTAGGCTTCCCGTTGGTGTAGTGCAGGAAAAGCCCTCTGGGGATGCTATGTCTTCTGTTGGTGTTGTGCAGCCAGAAGTATCTGTGGCTGTTAGGCTTCCCGTTGGTGAACAGAAGCAAGAGGCTTCTGGGCTGCAGGCTGGGGTGGCTGCTCCCCCCGTTGATAGGGATGGCCTCTGGGTACCCCCTGGCATGGTGCAGCCGGCATTGCCAGAGTTCACTGGTGTTCAGGGGTGTAGAGTGAATACTGAGAATTTTCTGCCAATGAATTTTTTTCAGTTGTTTTTTGACGATGTGTTTTTGCAAGAGATTGTTGATCAAACTAATTTGTATGCAGAACAATTTTTGAGGGACAACAGTGCCAGCCTTAAGCCCCATTCCAGAGCAACCCAGTGGACTCCCACACATTTTGAAGAGATGAAGAAGTTTTTGGGATTAACTTTTTTGATGGGCTTGCTAAGGAAGCCATCAATGTCTTCATATTGGTCCACTAGTCCCTTGATGGCAACAGCTATATTTCCAGCGGTAAACAGTCAAAATATCGATTCCAAAATATAGAATGGACATAATATCGAAGTAAAAATATAGAATGGACAAAATATCGAATGGACACAATATAGTGGTTAAAAATATCGAATTTAAGGTAAGTAATATCGATTTTCAAAATATAGAACTCAAAATATCGAAGTATACAATATAGGCATTAAATATATCGATTTTTTAATAATATCAAATTTTTTAAAGTTTTGTATGTTAGTATATGTGTGAAAAGTGTATATTAATTTTTGTAATGTATGCTTAATGTATTTTAAGTAATGAATTTTATGTTATTTAATTTTTGCCTAATTTTATTCTGTAGCTGGTTGTGGGTTTATGGGGAAATAGGGTGGGAAGTAATTTAATTATATTAAATTAAATATTAATTTTTAGCAATTATTATTAATTTTTAATTACATTTTGCTTTCTAGTTCTGTAGCGGGTTGTGGGTTTATAGGGGAATAGGGTGGGAAGTAATTTAATTGTAATTAATTAAATATTTTTTTTTATTTATTGGTATTCATTTTGAATTTATTGTTATTTTTTAATTGGTAATTCATTTTTATTAATTGCCAATTAATTTGTATTAATTGATTTATTGTTAATTATGTCAATTTTCTAAATTTATTTTCTGTAGCGGGTTGTGGGTTTATAGGGGAATAGGGTAGAAAGTAATTTAATTGTAATTAAGTAAATAATGTGTTTCATTTATTGGTATTGATTTTAAATTTATTGTTAATTAATTTTTAATTGGTAATTAATTTCTATTAATTGGCAATTATTTTTATTAATTGGTAATTATTTAGTATTAATTTAATATTTGATAATTATGATATTTGTATTAATGTATTTTCTGTAGTGGGATGTGGGTTTATAGGGGAATAGGGTGGGAAGTAATGTAATTGTAATTAATTACATATTAAAAATACTTTTTGTGTATTGATAATTAATTTACTGTTAATTTTTAATTGGTATTAATTTTTATTATTAATTCGTTTTTGTTATTGAAAATTAATTAGTTGTTAAATATTTATGAATAGGTTATTAATTTTTAATAACTAATATGTAGTTGTATTTCTAAATAATTATTACATGATATTAAATTGGTTATTAATTTCAATTAATGGTTTATTGGTATTGATATTTAATTTATTTTTAATAATATATAAATCATTACTTTCCCTACTGTTAAACTCACTGGAGTGGGAATAGTAATTTTCACCCTCCCGCTATCCAACGCTTTCCCTACTGTTCCACTCTCTGGAGTGGGAATAGTATGTTTAACCCCTACGCTATCCAACGCTTTCCCTACTGTTGCACTCTCTAGAGTGGGAATAGTAATTTTTACCCCTACGCTATCCAACGCTTTCCCTACTGTTGCACGCACTGGAGTTGGAATAGTAATTTTTACCCTCCCGCTATCCAACGCTTTCCCTACTGTTGCACTCACCGGAGTGGGAATAATATTTTTTACCCCTAAACTATCCAACACTTTCCCTACTGTTGCACTCTTTGGAGTGGGAATAGTAATTTTTACCCCTACGCTATCCAATGCTTTCCCTACTGTTGTACTCTCTGGAGTGGAAATAGTAATTTTTATCCTTCCAATATCCAACGCTTTCCCTACTATTGCACTCTCTAGAGTGGGAATAGTAATTTTTACCCCTACGCTATCCAACGCTTTCCCTACTGTTGCACGCACTGGAGTTGGAATAGTAATTTTTACCCTCCCGCTATCCAACGCTTTCCCTACTGTTGCACTCACCGGAGTGGGAATAATATTTTTTACCCCTACGCTATCCAACACTTTCCCTACTGTTGCACTCTCTGGAGTCGGAATAGTAATTTTTACCCCTACTCTATCCAACGCTTTCCCTACTGCTGCACTCTCTGGAGTGGGAATAGTATTTTTTACCCCTACGCTATCCAACGCTTTCCCTACTGTTGCACTCACTGGAGTGGGAATAGTATTTTTTACCCTCCCGCTATCCAACGCTTTCCCTACTGTTGCACTCTCTGGAGTGGGAATAGTAATTTTTACCCTTACGCTATCCAACGCTTTCCCTACTGTTGCACTCACTGGAGTGGGAATAGTATTTTTTACCCCTACGCTATCCAACGCTTTCCCTACTGTTGCACTCTCTGGAGTGGGAATAGTAATTTTTACCCCTACGTTATCCAAAGCTTTCCCTACTGTTGCACTCTCTGGAGTGGGAATAGTATGTTTAACCCCTACACTATCCAACGCTTTCCCTACTGTTGCACTCACTGGAGTGGGAATAGTATTTTTTACCCCTACGCTATCCAACGCTTTCCCTACTGTTGCACTCACTGGAGTGGTAATATTAAATGTTACCCTCCTGCTATCCTACGGTAAAATATTGTACATTTTTTATTAATAACTTAAATTAATTATATCTTAATTTTAAGGTTATTTGAGTGTTTTTAAGTATGTTTTAGTTAATTATATTTATTATTTCATTAATTTTAAATTACTTTTAAGACATTTATAAAAATTCGTCATTTTGACTGACTATATTTTTTACAGACTATATTTTGGATTCGATATTTTTGTACTTACCTGTTTGTAGATAGGAATTCGATATTTTGGCATTCTATATTTTGGTGACTATATTTTGGTAAGTCTATATTTTGTCATTCTATATTATGTCAGTGATCCATTTCCAGCAGTCATAAGTCGTGATCAGTATATGCTTCTTCTTCGGATGATGCATTTTGTTGATAATAGTTTAGCGTTGCCACGCGATCACCCTGATTGTGACCGTTTGTTTAAAATTCGGCCTGTCCTTGATCACTTTGTTGATCGTTTTTCTGAGATCTTTGCCCCTGGTAAAGAAATTGCAGTGGATGAGTCTTTGCTATTGTTCAAGGGCCGCCTGGTTTTTAGGAAATACATTCCTAGTAAGCGGGCACGCTATGGAATCAAACTGTATATGCTGTGTGACAGTGAGACTGGATATGTCTACAATTTCAGGGTGTACATTGGTAAGGAGTCCAGCATTAACCCTCCTGGTTGTCCTTCTACTTTTGGAGTGACTGAGAAAATTGTGTGGGAACTAGGTAGAGGATTATTTAACAAAGGCCATCATTTATATGTAGATAACTTCTACACTGGTGTGCGGTTGTTCAAGGAGTTGGCCAAAGTGGGCACTGTTGCTTGTGGCACAATGCGCAGTCACCGTAAAGCTTTCCCAAAGGAACTTGTTTGCAAAAGGCTTGTGCGGGGACAGTCTACTGCATTGCGATGTGGGGAGCTTCTAGCTGTGAAGTTTTCAGACAAGAGAGATGTGTACATGCTGACTACTATCCACGATGAAAGTACTGTACCTGTGCCTGTTTGGAGTCAGGGTGCTGAAGTGCGCAAACCTGTGTGGATTTTAGCTTACAATAAGTTCATAGGTGGTGTTGACAGAGTAGATCAGAGGTTGGAACCTTATGCTGCTCTTCGAAAGGCTTACGTTTGGTACAAGAAGTTGGCTATCCATCTGTTCCACTTGGCATCCTTTAATGCTTTTGTTGTGTACCCGAAGTCTTGTCCTGAGACGAAGAAGCCTTTTGTTAAGTTTCAGGAGTCTATAATAGGCAGCCTTGTACTTGTGGAGCAGGCAAGTGTTCCTAGATTTGGAGTGGTGGAGGATGTGGCTAGATTGAAAGATTGCCACTTTCTTGAGTACATTCCTCCCACTACCGCAAGAGACTTTCCGACTAGAAGATGCAGAGTCTGTTGGCGAAGAGGCGTGCGGAAGGAGTCTCGTATGTACTGTCCTGACTGTCCTTCTAAGCCTGGATTGTGTCTGTCAGCTTGTTTTAAATCGGACCACACGCAAAAGACGTTTTGGGAGTTTTAATGAGCTGTAAAGTGAATTGCCTGGTCTGCATTCTGTAAAAAGTTTTAGTAATTTTCAAGGATTGGCATTAGTGCAAAGTGTTTAGTTTTAGAATTTGTGTTAGCTGATTTGTAGGTATTTCATTTGTTTAGTGTTATTTTGAAAAAAAGAATTCTAAATGTGTTTGTGGTGTGTGCAGGCTGGTGCTTGGCTGGCGGTGTGTGTGGAGTTACGCTTGGCTGGATGTTGTGTGTGGAGTGGTACTTGGCTGTCTGTGCACGGAGTGGTGCTTGGCTGGCGGTGTGTGTGAAGTGGATCTTGGCTGGTGGTGTGCGTGGAGGGGTACTTCGCTGTCTATGCACGGAGTGGTGCTTGGCTGGCGGTGTGTGTGGAGTGGCCCTTGGCTGGTGGTGTGTGTGGAGTGGTACTTGGCTGTCTGTGCACGGAGTGGTGCTTGGCTGGCGGTGTGTGTGGAGTGGCGCTTGGCTGGTGGTGTGCATGGAGTGCTACTTTGCTGTCTGTGCACGGAGTGGTGCTTGTCATTGCACCATCAGGATTCAAGCATGCCGGGCCGACGACGCCTGAAATGGCAGAAACCGGTCCCCGGAAGCTTGTTTCCTTCCCAGTATAAGAATTGGCTTGGTAGTTTGGTTTGCCCTGTTCCCATCATGCACTGGGACAGGAACAGACTAATTTGCATATAGCCAAGTTCTGAGCTGGGATGGTGCAGTGAGCTAAAAAACGGTGATGGATCAAGCCCTGATCTTTGGACTGGGTAAGAGTGGTCTGCTTAATTCAGGCACTCTGTTCATCACCACCCCCTTTTCTGAATCATTTTGTCCACCATAAGCGTGGAAGGGTATACTCAGATGTGAGTCCCTTGCTCATTGCACCATCAGGATTCAAGCAAGCCGGGCCAACGACGCCTGAAATGGCAGAAACCGGTCCCCGGAAGCTTGTTTCCTTCCCAGTATAAGAATTGGCTTGGTAGTTTGGTTTGCCCTGTTCCCATCATGCACTGGGACAGGAACAGACTAATTTGCATATAGCCAAGTTCTGAGCTGGGATGGTGCAGTGAGCTAAAAAACGGTGATGGATCAAGCGCTGATCTTTGGACTGGGTAAGAGTGGTCTGCTTAATTCAGGCACTCTGTTCATCACACCCCCTTTTCTGAATCATTTTGTCCACCATAAGCGTTGAAGGGTATACTCAGATGTGAGTCCCTTGCTCATTGCACCATCAGGATTCAAGCAAGCCGGGCCGACGACGCCTGAAATGGCAGAAACCGGTCCCCGGAAGCTTGTTTCCTTCCCAGTATAAGAATTGGCTTGGTAGTTTGGTTTGCCCTGTTCCCATCATGCACTGGGACAGGAACAGACTAATTTGCATATAGCCAAGTTCTGAGCTGGGATGGTGCAGTGAGCTAAAAAACGGTGATGGATCAAGCCCTGATCTTTGGACTGGGTAAGAGTGGTCTGCTTAATTCAGGCACTCTGTTCATCACCACCCCCTTTTCTGAATCATTTTGTCCACCATAAGCGTGGAAGGGTATACTCAGATGTGAGTCCCTTGCTCATTGCACCATCAGGATTCAAGCAAGCCGGGCCGACGACGCCTGAAATGGCAGAAACCGGTCCCCGGAAGCTTGTTTCCTTCCCAGTATAAGAATTGGCTTGGTAGTTTGGTTTGCCCTGTTCCCATCATGCACTGGGACAGGAACAGACTAATTTGCATATAGCCAAGTTCTGAGCTGGGATGGTGCAGTGAGCTAAAAAACGGTGATGGATCAAGCCCTGATCTTTGGACTGGGTAAGAGTGGTCTGCTTAATTCAGGCACTCTGTTCATCACCACCCCCTTTTCTGAATCATTTTGTCCACCATAAGCGTGGAAGGGTATACTCAGATGTGAGTCCCTTGCTCATTGCACCATCAGGATTCAAGCAAGCCGGGCCGACGACGCCTGAAATGGCAGAAATCGGTCCCCGGAAGCTTGTTTCCTTCCCAGTATAAGAATTGGCTTGGTAGTTTGGTTTGCCCTGTTCCCATCATGCACTGGGACAGGAACAGACTAATTTGCATATAGCCAAGATCTGAGCTGGGATGGTGCAGTGAGCTAAAAAACGGTGATGGATCAAGCCCTGATCTTTGGACTGGGTAAGAGTGGTCTGCTTAATTCAGGCACTCTGTTCATCACCACCCCCTTTTCTGAATCGGTGTGTGTGGAGTGGCGCTTGGCTGGTGGTGTGCGTGGAGTGGTACTTGGCTGTCTGTGCACGGAGTGGTGCTTGGCTGGCGGTGTGTGTGGAGTGGCGCTTGGCTGGTGGTGTGTGTGGAGTGGTACTTGGCTGTTTGTGCACGGAGTGGTGCTTGGCTGGCGGTGTGTGTGGAGTGGCGCTTGGCTGGTGGTGTGTGTGGAGTGGTACTTGGCTGTCTGTGCACGAAGTTGTGCTTGGCTGGTGGTGTGTGTGGAGTGGTACTTGGCTGTCTGTGCACGGAGTGGTGCTTGGCTGGCGGTGTGTGTGGAGTGGCGCTTGGCTGGTGGTGTGTGTGGAGTGGTACTTGGCTGTCTGTGCACGGAGTGGTGCTTGGCTGGCGGTGTTTGTGGAGTGGCGCTTGGCTGGTGGTGTGTGTGGAGTGGTACTTGGCTGTGTGTGCACGGAGTGGTGCTTGGCTGGCAGTGTGTGTGGAGTGGCGCTTGGCTGGTGGTGTGTGTGGAGTGGTACTTGGCTGTCTGTGCACGGAGTTGCTCTTGGCTGGTGGTGTGTGTGGAGTGGTACTTGGCTGTCTGTGCACGGAGTTGTGCTTGGCTGTCCGTGTGCGCTGAGTGGTGTTTGACTGGCGGTGTGCATGGTCTGATGCTTGGATGGTGGTGTGGGTGGACTGGCTCTCGGCTGGCGGTGTGTGAGTAGTTATTTTCTGTTGGTCACTACACACACTGCTAGTTGGGTGACACTCCACTCAGTCCATCATTTTGTGTAGTTGCAGTATCAGAAATGTGGGCGTGTGAAAGTGATGGGCCCTTGAATGGCGTTGTTTGCTGGTGTGAGTGTTGAAATGTGATGGGTCCGTGGCTGGCGGTGTGAATGTTTTGTATGTGTCACACATACGAAAGGTGTATGAATGGCCTGTAAAGAGGTTGGTGCCTTGACGTGGCTTTACAGCTCAAGAGCTGTGAGTCAGTGGTTCAGTTAATCATACTTTTAATTATACGCAGTGTATTTCATTTTTTGTGAAATTACTTGCGAATACAATTGTATGTACTGAATCATCACTCACCCTCGTGCCAAATCCAACCCGTATGTGTGTGTGCTTGCGGATTAGATGGCTATGCAGTAATATTTGTTTTTTTTCTCTTTCTGCAGTAGGGTGTACCTTGTCCCTTATTGTGATTGTTGTAATGTGTTGCTTTTCCTTCCAGATGGTGTCAGTGGTCTGGTTTGTATCAGGTATGAAAGGTGCGTGAATGGCCTATAAAACGGTTGGTGCCTTGTCGTGGCTTTACAGCTCACGAGTTGCGAGTCACTGGTTCGGTTTTTATGCATTTATTTATTGACAGAGCATTTCATTTTTTTGAAATATCATGTTAATAAAATTGTATGTACTGAACCATCACTCGTCCTCGTGCCAAATCCAAACTGTATGTGTGTGTCTTTGAGGAATAGATAGCCGTGCTTGATTCTTTGACTTTTGAGTAACTCAATTATGGTGTATATTATAGCTATAAATAACTTTCTAAATTTAGATGTTATTGTTAATTCATGGTAGTATATGGTCATGTCTTTCTGGGGAATTCTATTGTTGTTTTTTGTCCACAATCTCTTGCAAACTTGAAATTGTCTGTCACAATTTTCATGCGATATTGTCCCCTGAATCGCACGTTCTCCAATTGAAAACTTAATTCATTCAAAACAATTTGATTTTGCAAGGGGGTTCCCATGTGTTTTTGGCCCGGGGCTTGGCGGGCATCTTTGGAAACTACCAAACCCAAACAGTTCTGAAAACTAGACACCCGGGGGAGTCCAGGGAGGTATGGCATGCGTGGGTCCTCCAATGTTTTCCTAAACAGAAATCCCTTCAAACCTTAAATTTAAGTTAAAAAACACATTTTCATAAATTTTTGGGTGGGATCTCCCTGCCGGCACAAATGTCCTACCACCCAGCGTTCCCCTTGATCTCCCGAGTAAAATGATACCTCACTTGTGTGGGTGGGCCAAAGCCCTGTGACTAAGGTTGAGGTGCTTAATTTGTCAAACCTATATACTAGATTTTTTTTTAATGAATTTTTAGCCTGTTCTGCTTTGGGGCACCCACACAAGTGAGGTATCATTTTACTCTGGAGAACAAGGGGAACGCTGGGTGGTAGGACATTTTTGCCGGCACAGAGATCCCACGCACAAAAGTTTGAAAAAGTGTTTTTTTACCTAATTTTAAGGTTTGCAAGGAATTCTGGGTAGGAATACATTGGGGTACCCATGCATGCTATACCTCCCTGGACTCCCCCGGGTGTCTAGTATTCAGAACTGTTTGGGTTTTGTAGTTTCCAAAGATGCCTGCCGGGCCAAAAATTCAGGTGCCCCCCCCAGGAATGAAGGTAGTATTGCTATAGGGTACGATTTGGACCTTTTCCTGTTGCAGCCACTATGCCTAACCACGCAAGTGAGGTACCATTTTTATCGGGAGACCTTGGGGAACGCTGGGTGGGAGGAAATTTGTGTGAGCCCAGTGATGCCACGCTTTCCCATACAATAAAGTGTGAAAAACTGTTTTTTCAGCTAAAATTGAGGTTTGCAAGGGATTCTGGGTAAAAGAACGTTGGAGGATCCACGCAAGCCATACCTCCTTGGAAGCCCTCGGGTGTCTACTTTTCAGAAATGTGTGGGTTTGGTAGGTTTCCCTAGATGGCAGTCTAGCACGGGGCCAAAAACCCAGGTAACACCTTTTGCAAAAAACCACCAGCTTTTGCAAGAGGGATTACCTGGGTTTTTGGCCCCGTGCTAGACGGCCATCTAGGGAATCCTACCAAACCCACACATTTCTGAAAAGTAGACACCCGGGGGCTTCCAAGGAGGTATGGCTTGCATGGATCCTCCAACGTTCCTTTACCCAGAATCCCTTGCAAACCTCAATTTTAGCTGAAAAAATCAGTTTTTTCACACTTTTTTGTATGGGAAAGCGTGGCATCACTGGGCTCACACAAATTTCCTCCCACCCAGCGTTCCCCAAGGTCTCCCGATAAAAATGGTACCTCACTTGCGTGGTTAGGCATAGTGGCTGCAACAGGAAAAGGTCCAAATCGTACCCTGTAGCAAAACTACCTTGATTTTTTTGGGGGGCACCTGAGTTTTTGGCCTGGGGCTCGGCGGCCATCTTTGGAAACTACCAAACCCAAACAGTTCTGAAAACTAGACACCCGGGGAAGTCCAGGGAGGTATGGCATGCATGGGTCCCCCAATGTATTCCTACCCAGAATTCCTTGCAAACATTAAAATCAGGTAAAAAAAAACACTTTTCCAAACTTTTTTGCCTGGGATCTCCGTGCCGACAACAATGTCCTACCACCCAGCGTTCCCCTTATTCTCCAGAGTAAAATGATACCTCACTTGTGTGGGTGCCCCAAAGCAGAACAGGCTAAAAATAAATTTGAAAAAAATCTAGTATATAAGTTTGACAAATTAAGCACCCCAACCTTAGTCACAGGGCTTTGGCCCACCCACACAAGTGAGGTATCATTTTACTCGGGAGATCAAGGGGAACGCTGGGTGGTAGGACATTTGTGCCGGCAGGGAGATCCCACCCAAAAATGTATGAAAAAGTGGTTTTTTAACCTAAATTTAAGGTTTGAAGGGATTTCTGTTTAGGAAAACATTGGGGGACCCACGCATGCCATACCTCCCTGGACTCCCCCGGGTGTCTAGTTTTTAGAACTGCTTGGGTTTGGTAGTTTCAAAAGACGGCCACTGAGCCCCGGGCCACAAACTCAAGTGACCCCCCCCAAAAAAAAATCAAGTTAGTTTTGCTATAGGGTATTGTAAATTCACCACCGTACGATTTGAACCTTTTCCTGTTGCAGCCACTATGCCTACCCACGCAAGTGAGGTACCATTTTTTTCAGGAGACCTGGGGGAACGCTGGGTGGGTGGAAATTTGTTGATCCATGCAGATTCCAGAACTTTCCACCACAGAAATGTGAGGAAAATGTGTTTTTTTTGTCACATTCTTAGCTTTGCAAGGGATTCTGGGTAACAAAACCTGGTGGTAGGCAATCGAGTCACCCCATACTGAATTTCCCTGGGTGTCTATGTTTCAAAAATGTATAGGTTTGCTAGGTTTCACTAGGTGCTGGGAGAGCTAGGGCTCAAAAACAAAAGGTAGTCTCTTTGTCCAAAAATGGCTAGATTTCACTGGGAAAATGAGGTGCGACCACGTTGCGTTTTGCGCTGTTTCATGTTGCAGCCACTATGCCTACCCACGCAAGTGAGGTACCATTTTTTTCGGGAGACCTGGGGGAACGCTGGGTGGGTGGAAATTTGTTGATCCACGCAGATTCCAGAGCTTTCCACCACAGAAATGTGACGAAAATGTGTTTTTTGTGTCAAATTCTTAGATTTGCAAGGGATTCTGGGTAACAAAACCTGGTGGTAGGCAGTCGAGTCACCCCATCCTAAATTTTCCCTGGGTGTCTAGCTTTCAAAAATGCATAGGTTTGCTAGGTTTCTCTAGGTGCTGGCACAGCTAGGGCTCAAAAACAAAAGGTAGTCTCTTTGTCCAAAAATGGCAAGATTTCACTGGGAAATTGAGGTGCGACGAGGTTGCGTTTTGCGCGGTTTCATGTCGCAGCCACTATGCCTACCCACGCAAGTGAGGTACCATTTTTTTCGGGAGACCGGGGGAAACGCTGGGTGGGTGGACATTTGTTGATCCACGCAGATTCCAGAACTTTCCACCACAGAAATGTGAGGAAAATGTGTTTTTTTGTCAAATTCTTAACTTTGCAAGGGATTCGGGGTAACAAAACCTGGTGGTAGGCAGCCGAGTCACCCCATCCTGAATTCCCCTGGGTGTCTAGTTTTTAAAAATGTATAGGTTTGCTAGGTTTCCCTAGGTGCTGGCAGAGCTAGGGCTCAAAAACAAAAGGTAGTCTCTTTGTCCAAAAAGGGCAAGATTTCACTGGGAAATTGAGGTGCGACCACGTTGTGTTTTGCGCTGTTTCATGTCGGAGCCACTATGCCTACCCACGCAAGTGAGGTACCATTTTTTTGGGGAGACCTGGGGGAACGCTGGGTGGGTGGAAATTCGTTGATCCACGCAGATTCCAGAACTTTCCACCACAGAAATGTGAGGAAAATGTGTTTTTTTGTCAAATTCTTAGCTTTGCAAGGGATTCTGGGTAACAAAACCTGGTGGTAGGCAGTCGAGTCACCCCATCCTGAATTCCCCTGGGTGTCTAGTTTTCAAAAATGTATAGGTTTGCTAGGTTTCCCTAGGTGCTGGCAGAGCTAGGGCTCAAAAACAAAAGGTAGTCTCTTTGTCCAAAAAGGGCAAGATTTCACTGGGAAATTGAGGTGCGACCACGTTGCGTTTTGCGCTGTTTCATGTCGGAGCCACTATGCCTACCCACGCAAGTGAAATGCCATTTTTTTTGGGAGACCTGGGGGAACGCTGGGTGGGTGGAAATTTGTTGATCCACGCAGATTCCAGAACTTTCCACCACAGAAATGTGAGGAAAATGTGTTTTTTTGTCAAATTCTTAGCTTTGCAAGGGATTCTGGGTAACAAAACCTGGTGGTAGGCAGTCGAGTCACCCCATCCTGAATACCCCTGGGTGTCTAGTTTTCAAAAATGTCTATGTTTGCTAGGTTTCCCTAGGTGCTGGCAGAGCTAGGGCTCAAAAACAAAAGGTAGTCTCTTTGTCCAAAAAGGGCAAGATTTCACTGGGAGATTGAGGTGCGACCATGTTGCGTTTTGCGCTGTTTCATGTCGCAGCCACTATGCCTACCCACGCAAGTGAGGTACCATTTCTGTCGGGAGACCGGGGGGAACGTTGGGTGGGTGGAAATCTTTTGATCCACGCAGATTCCAGAACTTTCCGCCACAGAAATGTGAGGAAAATGTGTTACATACAGAAATAGGGTCCTACCTGTCCATTCTTTCCATGCCACTGGAGTCAAGCTATCCTGGCTGATGAGGGCTGAAAACCTGTCCTAGGATGCTTGTTTCCAGTCCAGGGAGGACCTGGCCTGGCAGTTCGGGCTGGACTGTTCCCACTGGGCGCAGGGTCAAAACTTATTTGCATATGTCTGGGTCCAAACTGGAAGGGCATGGTGAGCAAATAAACGATGGATTACGGCCCAGATCTCTGTACTGGGGTGAATGCATGAAATTGTTCTGCATTCTGTCCATCAATTTTTCTTTTTGCGATTGATGAGGGGGCATGGCCTTGAAGACAACTAGAACACGAGTTGATGCCCCTCAGTGCCCCTGGAGTGCCTGCAATGGATACCCCCCCAATCCTGTCACAATGGTATTGTCAAAACCCCTTTCAGCGGGTCTTTTACTCCTGATGTTCTGGGGTGCGACGTATTATGGATCCTGAGCAACTAGGCCAATTACCCCTACAGCACTTGACTCTCAGTGGTATCTGTGGACAAGCAATCAAAAGCTTCCTTAGCAGAAATTGTAAATGCACCTTAGTGAACACGACTCATATCTCAAAATACACACAGTAATGTTAATAAATTAATGTCCAGTCAAATTTCAATATTTATAGTAAAAATAAGTATTTTATTTCTAACTCTACACATTCAAAGTAGTATTACGACATTCATAAGCAAGAACACAATTTCCTTGCTGTCAGGGCTCTTGAGCTTGACTGAAAATCCCTATACCACCCACTCTTTGTAATGTGATCAGGGTTATTCCCTATTCACTAAGTGGCTGCATTCATGGAATTTTTCACTAGTAGGCCTTACTCAAGAGTCCACTCCAACTCTTATAAAACAGTCAGAAGTTTCTATGGTGCCTCAGCACCTTCATCAGCGAGTCCCCCGGAGCCTGGGAGGCCTGTAACTAGTCTAACCAACTCCAGCAGCAAGGAAGCATTTAGTGTCTTAGAGGTGCCACAACCGCGGGCACTCACAATGCTCAAGGCAGTACCCGGCAGCCAAAGGCTCTACCTAAGCTGTGTGGCTGCTTTAAGCAGCAACCGAAGGTGCTCTTGCATTTTCATCAGCACAGGAAGTTCAGTGTTTCCTAGATGGTGAGAGGAGTTGAGCCTGTTGCTCCTGATATGGTCACAGCAATGTGGTAATGTCTTCTCTGCATTCTCCTGAGACCACAGGACAGGTCAGGGGAAGGTCTTGATGCTGGTTTTTACCTGTTGTTTGGAACTTCAGTTCGCCAGTCAGCAGTCTGAACTTCCCACTACCTGGTACTGACAGTCCCTCCTGGCATACAGCCTTGCCACAGTACACACTGGCAAGGCGTTCATTGCACCGCAACCTAAACCATGGCAGCCCCTCCTGGCAGCCCAGGTGTTGGTGCTTTTTTGGCAGCCGTTACTTCCATTGGGGCTCCTCCTGTCAAATGGGGGTCACTTCAAGTAAGTGGAACAGGCATTAAACTCCTCGCACAGTACCTAACTCATGGATGATTTTACGGTGACACTTCCCTACAATATGGGGGTTACCGACCTGATGCTTCACAATGGCAACAGCCCATTTGGTGTACATCCATATCCTCGTAGGCAGAAGTCTTGCAAAGCTTCCACCCTCACACAACCCATATGGCTGCTTGGCAGATGACATTTTTTTAGGTCTGACTCTCCCCTTCTTATAGACCAATTACAGACTCCAAATATGATTTAGTTTCTGGGCCATTGAACTTTCATGTTGGGGTTCTGCTTATTTTGAAGTGCACCCTTCTTTTCTCTCTCGTCCTTTTAAAAGGCTGCCTGTCACAGGAGGAGAGACTCCAAAGCTGATAGTCCTCCGACACAGGTCACAAGAGTGATTCAAGTTTACAAGTGGATGTCACCCAAAGTAATATTTTCATCATAGTTTAATCCCGGGCCACCAGCCCTACTCTTTATGATTCCCTTATCAGTCCCATATTCTTTCTGAGATGTGTTGAATCCCCTTCCTTGTGATCTCTGACTGAATCAAAGAGCTCCTTGAAGTGTACAGCGGGAGCCTCTTGCTCCCTTCTCCAGTGTGTCTCACTCAGCTCACATGAATGCAGCAATAGACAAATCTGTCTTGGGGGATTTCTCTATTCCTCATGTCTTTACTAGGCAAGCGTTGGTTTTCCAAAATGGAACCCAGGGTCATCTATGTAATGTGCTACTGCAGGCATACTTGCATTCAGTGTATGGACATATCACAGACACTATTTAGTACTGTTACCTGAAGGCACACATGCATCCAGGACACACATTCACTTGACATGCACTTTTCAGCACTGTAACCTTTCTTTATTATGCCATGGTATGTTACTTGCAAACACAGACACACATTTACCATGCACATGCTGCACAATGCTTTACCTTTCATGTATTCTACTTTTCATAAGCACACATACACCAAGCACATGCTGTCACTGCGCACTCACTGTACAGGACTATATCCCTCATGTAATCTATCCCATGAAGGTATACATACACCCAGTATGCATACTCACAATGCATGTACTGCACAGCACTGCTCTATTCCTGTATTGTACCCTTCCCAGGCACAGAAACATCCAGCATAGAGTTACCACTCCTGTGCTGCACAGTTCTTTGCATCTAACTGATGTAGGCAAGGGTGAGGTAAGCACACAGCAGCAGAGCATTTCAAAAGGTTAGTTAACCAGTTACATAGGTTACAAATGCTGACACCACCTCACTTGTGCTGCTAATCAATTGGTGGGAGCAGTAGCCTGCCACCACTTTGAGGGTACCACTTTGCGTGCCCATGTAATGGCGCACATGTCTATGACAACAAATATGCATTAGGGATCCAGAGTACAGTACAGTTGGGCACTCAGGGCAGAGGTACACATCCATTACCATGCACAGGATCTTTCCGTCCAACAATTATATGTATAAAAAAGTCAAAGCCCTTCATTGGCCGGAATTGAAGGTAAGTTCCACTATTACCTGTTATCTTTTGACTTGTCTGTTTACAATAGCTATGGACTGGTGCATGTTGGGATCTCTCTCCCAAGCAATAGCATATCAATGTGCAATTCATAATTGTGTAATGATGACACATAAGAAATATAATGAAAAATACCTGTATGATTACATTGTACTTCAACATTCGGTGCAAGCGGCCTTTAAAAGAATGGGTCTGGTGTATGTTTTGTACTTTTCGGTGTGTTTTCTTGGCAGGTGTATATTGGTTGGGTGAGTGTGGGTGTTTGAGTTTGGAGGTGTTGCTTTGTTTGTAGGTGTGTGCTTGAATGAGTGTGCTGTTTGTATTTGAGATTTGTAGAGCACAAGGATGTCAAAGCACTAACCAAGAGCAAGGACAACGTCATAGGAATGACCTGCCCTAAGCTTCCGGAAGTGAGAAAAGGCAGGGTTTCAAGTGCTTGCGGAAGACTGCATGAGAGGACTAGCAATATGAGTGGGTAGGGTGTTCCACAATATGGCAGCAGCAAACCTCAAGGACGCACCCTCGCCACCTGTCTTTCTAAAATATTGGCATTTCCACCTTCCTGAGAGAGGCAGACCTTAGATTTCAATTGGGGATATACCAGTGGAAGTCTGTTCTCAAGTGCAATGGAACCTGGCAGTGGAGGGCAGTGTGAACTAGATAGAGGGCTTAGAAAGTTGCTTGCTTCCTGACTGGCAGCCTATGCAGGGAGCAGATGCCCTCTGTGGCAGATAGATGGTTAGGAACATTCAGGAGGCGGTGTGACTTATAGGTATTATAAAGGAAGGTTTACATGTGGCAAAAAGTAAATTTTGCCAGGTTGAAATGGCAGTTTGAAACAGGCCTGAGACATGTTTTAAAAGGCTACTTAAGTGGATAGCACAATCAGCACTTCAGGCCTACTAGTTGCAGTTGCCCTTACAGGCCCTGTGTACCTTTAATACCACTTTGCTAGAGACTTACAAGCTGGGCCTGATGGTGTCCCTGTTGACATATTTAAAGCTAATACCATCTTGTGGGGCCCATTGCTGAGACAAGTGTTTAATGCCTGTACTTCTGACGGTCTTGTCTCGACATGGTACGAGTCCATCCTGGTACCAATATTTAAAAATGGAGATAGGTCTGACCCGGCCTGTTATTGTCCGATATCCTTATTTGACTCGACTGTGAAAATCTTGGGCCAGGTCATATTAAATAGACTCCAGGATTGGGCGGAGGAAAGGTCAGTGTTGAGTGATCTGCAGTTTGGCTTCCGTAAGAAGCTTGGCACTGTTGTGCAAGATCTGAATTTAGATATAATACCGAATAAATATGTTAAAGCAAAAAGGGGAGCCCTGTATTTGGCATTTGTCGATTTATCATAGGCATTTGACAGTGTGAGGCACAATAAACAGTGGTTGATTTTAGAGGAGCTGGGTGTTGAAGCAGTTTTAATTTCCTTTCTAAGAGAGTTATATTTAGGGGCAAAGGCTAGGGTACGATTTGGGGTGAGCGGGGAATGCACGGGTCATCTTAATGTAAGACGTGGTGTGTGGCATGGCTGCATCCTCGCCCCGTTCCTCTTCACCTTATATATAAACAGCCTTGAAAGGATTTTAGTTAAGGAATGTAACGACCTGCCTGTGGCTGCTATTCTCGCATTGTTATATGCTGACGATGGGGTCCCAATGGCTCGCACACCACTAGGACTCCAAAGAGTTGTATCCAGCTTTACGAATTTTATGACAGAACGGGGACTTACTATTAATTCAACTAAAATATTTATTATGAATTTCAGAGCTGGATGTATTAAGACCCGCTCAATTTTTATTGAGGGGAAACGGATCAAAAACACTAAGATATTTTCCTATTTAAGGATTTTATTTGACCGTACGGAGTCATGGGTGCAGGCTGTAAAAACTAGGAGACTACTGTACATTAAAACTCTATCTGCACTCTCAAGTTTTAGTAGGAAATTAGGCAGACGCCCCACGGTGGAACTACTGAATAATTACAAGGCAAAATTCTTTTACTGTAGCTTCATATGGAGTGGGAGTTTGGGGACATGCGAATGTAAGCTCCCTTCAGGTAGCTGAAAACACGTTTTTGAGATTTTTACTAATGGTCTCTAATGGCATCTCCTCTTTCATGCGGAGTTCCCTCCTGTCCAATTAGGATGTGACCGCCACCCTGGCGGTCACATCCTCTATTTGTAACATTGCGGCGGGTGCGGCTTCAAGCTGCACCCGCCGCAATGTTACAAATGCAAACACTGCATTTGTATGCAGAAAGCGGCAGGCACCGCGTGGTGCCTGCTGATTTCTGCATACAAATGCAGGGGGGTACCATAGGTACCCCCATGTGCACCCCCCACACCCCCTTCACCCAGGGGGCCCGCTACGGGCCCCCGAGGTGAAGATCCACATGCTTTTCCTCCACAGCCATCCTAATATGTCTGGCGGTGTCTGAGAGACACCGCCACCATATTAGGCCTTTTCCACCGCGGTTGTAAGCCAACCGCGGCGGAAAAGCGGCAGACTGAAACCAGGACCCACCAGCCATCCTGTGGCGGTGGGTATTTGGTGGGTCCGCAGAGGATTTTCCGCATCCTCCGGGCCGGCGGTGGCTTCCGCCGGCCCGGAGGATGCGGAAAATCCTCCATCGTAATCTGCCCCGTAATCTGCCCCTCAGCCGATTCTGTTGTGGCATAGGATATGGACAACAGAGGAAACAAAGTTTAATCAGGGGATCTTATTAGACTGTATGGGCCTAGTTGGAGTGGCAAACATTAGATGGCTGTCCTATTTCAAAATGTTTTTATATAATATAGGCTAACAAGAATTTTATGATCCGCCCACCTTGGCAAGGCACTCCAGGAAAGATCTTAAGAACGATTGTTTGCGCTATCTGAGTGAACAGAGACTGAATGCTGAACTGAGTAAGGTTACGGTACAAGCACACAACCTTACATTAACAACTTTTAAAAACCAGCCATACCTATGCCTTGTAACTAATGACTATGATACATTTTTATTGATGCGTTTTCGCATTGGGACTCTGTATAGATCCTTAAGTTTCCCAACTATTAATGACTGGTCAAAACAGCTATGTAAATGCCCATGTGACGACATTTCTGATCAGTCCACCATACATGTTTTATTTTTCTGCAAATTCTACTCTGTACAGAGAAAAAGGTGGATTGTTCCAGTCTTAAAAACACTTGGTATGAGGTTGTGTCGCCCAGCTTTAGTGGCTCTCCAACAATTAGATACAATATTTGTTGTAGCCTCTGTTTCCGCCTTTTTAAAAAACGTTTTTACATCTAGAAAACCGATTGTGATATGACAATTATGACAATGACATTTTTGCTGTGTATGAAGAACTGTCTTAATTGGTGTAAATACTGATATCTGCCCTGTATATTTTAATATGTTATTATTGTGTGCTTTTATGTTTATTTATATGTAACCGAATAAAGTTTTTATTGATTGATTGATTGACTTACAAGTAAACTAAATGTGGCAATTGGGTGTTAGCCAATTCACTATGTTTTAAGGGGAGAGAACAAGCACTTTAGCAATGGTTAGCAGTGGTAACGTTTGCAGAGTACCAAAACACAGCAAGAACGGGCTCAGAAAACAGGAGGAGTGGAGGCAAAACATTTAAAAGTGAACCTGCTGATAGGGCTAAGTCCAACAACACATTTAAAACATGATCAACAATTATAGAATGACAGGTTACATCTCGAAAAAGGGATATAGGGCCAGATGTAGGAGCCCTAATACCGGTCGGTAACGGGCGAATTCAGAAGTTACCGACCGGTATTTGGGTTTTCAGATGTAGGGGCCATTATTTTACAGAATCGGTAAATTTACCGATTCGGTAAATTTACCGATTCTGTAAATTACCGAATCGGAAATTTTACCGATTCGGTAAATCCAAATGTAGGTGACACTCCTGAGAGTGCCACAGGCCCTTAAGAGTCGGTATTTTACCACACAATCCTATTGTGTGGTAAAATACCGAATCCAGGTGTGCATGCACATCTGTGCATGCACATTGTGCAATGTGACACACAGACATGCCCTTAGGGCATGTATGTGTGCCACGTGTCACACATGCCTTTACTTGGGGTGCTAGAGGGTGTCAAAGTGACACCCCGTGCACCCTTGCAACATTCGGTATTTACCGATTTGGTTAAATACCGATTCGGTATTTCCCATTAATTCCTATTGGCTTCACAGCCAATAGGAATCAATGGTAAATACCGATTCGGTATTTAGAGAATCGGTAAATACCGAATGTTACCGATTCGATAATTCACATTAAAAAATTACCTACATCTCCCTCCTTCATATTTACCGATTCATAAATACCGAATCGGTAAAATTCGGTATTTATGAGTCGGTAAATTGAAGTTACCTACATCTGGCCCATAGTCCTGCTCATACCATGCCCATCCATAAAGACCTGAACAGCTCTGATTAATTTCAGTGCGTCCAAAATTTCAAGGGTAATGTATTTCTTACACTTGTTCTCCTGGGCAACATGCAAGTCAACACTTAATGTGCATGATTTATATAACTGCCATATTTAATTCCCTTACTATTTGAATCCATGTCAGTCCATGTCTCACCATGTCCTATTCTGCCTGGTATTCCAAACAAAATCCTACTAAGCTCCTCCCACCAAATTCCTTAGATAGCCTTTAAGAGCATGACCCAAAATACGTATCACTGTATTTTCTAACAACACTACTGCCGCCTAGTTATAAAGTACACTAAGACAACCAAGCAAAAGTATAATACACATTGCAGAAATAAATTTTAGTCACAGGGACATAATTCCGAATACAAATCAATACATAACTGGAGCATCTTCATCAATTACAACATTCAATAACAAACATTCCTCCAGGCTAGAAATTGTAGGCAACTAATCAGTATACCAACTGTAATAATGTTACATAATATACGACTCACTACAACACTAACATCACAACAAACGCTCTCTGAGCACAACAGCATAGCATGCTACTCATCCGCAAACCACTTCAATGCCTCGGCAGAGATAGAAAGCAAAATAAAAATGTGCATAAAATAGAGGAAAATACAACATTAACCAATTCTCATTGACCATGTCTTCAAAGAACTAGGAGGGGTTCCCCTCCCATTGGGCACTGTACTCTGCCAAATGACACATCATGACTAGGCCAGAAGACTTCCTTGTAAGCTTGAACTCCCACATCCTTACCATGCAAAAACCATGCCATGGCAATCATTGAAACTGTTACTCCTACCTTCCATCCAATGTACAACTCTTTCTAGTGCCTAGAAGCAATTGAGTTCTTCAGTGTAAATTATATGAGACAGTAAACATAAACTTATCACAGAAATCTAGAATACAGAATGGCAAGGAGGTATTATCATTCAACGAAAATTCCATAAACAGCGATGAGAATTTCTTTTATGATCAGTCCATTAGTACCATCTATTCTCTTAGAGAAATGTACCAGTTATGGCTACATTAGTAGCCTCTCCAAGTTCTGAAATTAATTGTAGCCATCTTTCTTTAGTTTTCAATAAGGGCCCAGACCATCAATCAGGCATGCAGATATAGCTTTTAGAATGATATGAAATGTAAGTGCCTTCATTTTTGTGTATTCATGTGAACAATTCCCCCCATTCGTTTCCCTCTGGTAGTGATGGAGATGATGGATCTGAAGAGGCTGGCCCCTGCTCCTTTGACCATTCCATTCTGATCTGTGGCTTGCTCCTAAACAATGTGGCGCCATCAGAGCGAAAGCTTTCTGGGAAGGAGAAATGAACATTTGTGCTGAACAAAGCGATGATATATGAGTTATTTAGATTGACAAACAAACATGTTCAACACATGCACGGTCATTGCAAAACTTATTGGCACACTAAGTAAAATGGTGGGGCCTTTCCCTCTCATTGGCGGCTGGCAGGGAATGGCTGTGACAAAGAGGGAGGGTGGAACAAAACCTTTTTAAAAAAAGAGACACTTACCTCCTCACGGTCTCCTCTGTCTCTTCTCTGTCATTGTTTCCTGAGGAGTCCTGGTCCCGGAAGAACACACGCTCCCCTAAGGCAATCAGTGTTATGATTGGTCTGAGCACCGTGGTTCGGACATGACAGGGGGCCTGTGCATGTTCCCCACCAGTCTGTGTATTACAGCCTGGTGGAGAACATACAAAATGTGCATGACTTTTTGGCCGGGTCAAGACGGCCGGCCAAACCGTCAAGCGCACTTAGAGTGTGCATGAACCACTCCTCTCAGGCTCTGACACCAGCCCCGCCCACCTTCACTCAGCCCTTAGCACAGAAAATTCAAATGACAATAACGAGATTATTTCTTTTTTCCTGCTCTGTGAGCAGTGGGGAACGCGCCGTCACCTTAGCGAAGGAGCCACCCCTGATCCCTCTATTGGTAATGTAGTAATATTAAATGGTTACACTGATAATCTGGTGCCCCCCTGCTGGTTGAACCCTTGGCAGTTGCCTAGAACTGAATGATCATAGCATTGACGCTGAATCCAGCATTATTGGTTTTATTCTCCAAGCTTATCCCATTCAGTTATGGGAGAGAACTGTAAAAGGACAGACTTTGAATGAAATGATGCAAATTCAATACAGAGCAGACAGTACTATACATGTGCAGCATACCTTTAACCCTGTCCATTTATGCTGCACTTATACTTTTTATTGACATATCCACTAAAAAAAAACTCCTGCACCACACAATTAAATATGAACTATCAATTAGTTGCTTTGAACGCAGTAGGAGGTTACACATAAGCATTCATCTAATCTGTGCCAAAATAACAAACCTCAATATTAATTGTTTGACCCAGACAAGACTGAGAAGAAATGCATATTTTTGGCTTTTAAACCTGTAGTGCTGACCCAGCTAGGAATAAAAAAATCACATTCATAACCTCAGTCAGTCGGAATGCAACATTTCCCCTGCACGCTATGACTTCTTTATATATATTTGAGGCTGTCACCATAGTCAGCCTCATCCTCTGTGAAGTGTGTGGAAATTGTATCAGGTACTGGAATATTCCACTGGTGCGGGTGTGCTCATGTAAAGGGAGAATGTAGTCTCGAGGGAGATTTTAAATTAAACAAAACAATAAAGGGAATTTGAAGCCAAACTCAAAACATACATTATGTTTCTTTTCAAACTATCAGGATGTGATTTATAATGTAACAATATTGTAGCTCTGGAGATAATCTTCGCGAAATCACGTTTTCTCTCTGACTTGATTCAAGGTAAAAATAGGGCATCATTTTTACTACACTATATGCTGATGAAGATTCATTCAATGCAGTGCTGTATTTAATATTTCAGACGTTCTGTGAAATTAGCTTATCCTACTGCTTAATACATATGACCAAAAGTGCAAAAGAGCATTTCTGTCATATTGTCTGTGTGGAAAACTGCTTATAATATGGCACAAACTGTAACAAAGCCTGCATATTGCATTTCATAAATAGAAATAGAAAAGCACAAAGTGAATATGATCCATTTTGTACTCACAGCAGCATTTCGTGTAACATGTTCAGGCATGTGAAGCTTCGGAAGAAATTATATGAAAATAACACACTGAGGCGCATTTTTAATAGTGGTTGCATAGTGTACTCCTTTTTTGTTGCATCCATGGCTAAATATGCATTTCAGGATTTCCAAAGCCACGCAAAGCCCAATTTCAGTGGCTTTGTGTTACTTTTTAAAAAGACCCAATAGAGTACAGCACATATCTGTTACTTTGCTGGCCTTTCTGTACATCCACCAATGTATTTTGATGCACACCCAGATTTAATGAAGTGTGTAAACCAGGTTTAGCGCCAAAATGGTGATCCTACCAGTGACTGATCTAATAAAGAGTCTTTATTTCTCCACCAAACCTCCTCTTTGCATCTGTACTGCATTCTGCAACACACAATCAAAGAGGAACAAGCCTCTAAAAATAGGTACTGTGCAGGATGGTATGCCTTCCTGCACAAAAACTGTTCTAACCACCACTCACGCACCCTTGCATCGTGGCATAAGAATACTTGTGTTGACACTAGGCTGCCATAAACGCATCAGTGCTTGTAGCTATATCTTAGTAAATACAACGCACTTCTGCTCTCCCTTTTACACAACACAGCGCACCACGGTGCGTTGCTTTAAAATTAAGTAAATCTGGGCCCATATATTGGGGTGGTGCCCATGCATTATTGAGTTTCCGTTTTAATGGTGACACGGCAAACACCAGGGACATTGCTGCAAACCTATTTGAAGGAGGCTGCAATCAAAGCAGAACCAATTCAGAAAACAGAGATGACTCTCTTGAAGGTGAATTCTGGAAATGTTCAAGAAACAAGCGTTTAGACCCAGATCTCCAGTCTTGGATTTAGAGTTGTTGAGCTACAACTTACTATTCATGGCTTTTGGGAGGAGCCAAAACCCCCTAGAACAAGGAACAAACATTGGCAAAACCAATAAGTCTTGTCTTCGCTGGTGCAATGTTTAAATGTTTTAATGCAAGCATATGCCACAAAATAAAATGAAATAAAAAAAAGCATGGAGCCACCTAGGTGACATTGGCTTGCAATAACATATTTTAAATTAAAAATAATTCACATAGAAGGTTCTTTTAGAAGTGATCTTTCTTTAAATGGCATAGTTTTTTAGTTGTACCATAGATTTTATTAAGGGAAATAAATCACCATCGAACAAGGCACTGAAAATGCAGGCAACATAAATAGCTGGATTTTAAAGTTAATATAATAAAATAAAGTGCAATTTCAAAAAGCTATGACAATGTAGAGAAAGAAATTGTGTTTAGGCGGATGTGAACAATGTGGCCTTGTAAATTCACTCAAAGGGAAGAGAACAACTGGTCAAGTGGACTGACCCATTGTCCCACAAAGTAAACTGCTAGAGGGTGAAGCAAAATCTGAATGGCAATTAGGCAGACTATTGAATGAAGCCCACTAACAAAAGGCCCCTCTCTGTATGTATACTGTGTACAATTTCTTTGCAAAAATAAAAGTCTTGTGAGACAGAAGGCCAAGCCAAACAAAACGAGATGGGAAAGGAAGCAAAAGTCAGTTTGCAAATAGCCAAACAGTAGGGAAAAAAATGGGCACCAAAAAGAGAGGTGTTCTGACAAAATAAATAAAACGAAAAAAGAATATCATGAGTCACAAATATCAAGGCTTACATTTTATGTTGTCAATAATATTGTAGGTCAGAATATAGAAGGTAAGACTATTATTTTTTGTTATTTTTTATAATCACTGTAAAAAATACTGTGTTTCATATTTTGCAGTAATATATATTTACTTTTGTATATGTTTGTATTTTTTTTTGTATAACTGTTTTAAGAGTGAGTAGGGTGGGTAGTAAAAAAAAAAGATACTTTTAAAAGTTTATGTTTAAAATTGTGATTATATTTTTGTATTTATACATTGTCCAAATAAATAAGGAAATTATTTTTAGTTAATCAGAACATATTTTAATTTTATTTTCTATCTTCAAATCTATAAAATCTAAATTTGTGTATCTACTTTTTAAATCTTTTTTTATTAAATTTCATTTTGATATTGTTATGTTTTTTAAATGTGTTGGTTTTTCTGTTTATACATGTGTAAACAAAAATGTTACTTGATTTTTGAAGATTTATCTGAATTATATTTCACAATACAATTACCTTTTTTAAATTGCAAAAGTATGTTTGTAAAAAATAATTATAGTTATAATACATATAGATATACATTTTTGGTTCTGCTTCTAATTTGTTTTTTATTTCATGTGATTTTCTTTTTTGTGCTGAATAAAATAACTTAGTTTATTATTTTCAATGTAGTATCAATTAATATTCTGCAGTAGTAGCTCATTTTGAAATTAAAAGTACATCACTTTCTCCAATGTTGGGAAGTTTAGAATAGGAACAGTAAATATAACCACACCTCAAACTCTAAGTTTTTCCCCAATGAGGTTAAGTTTGGATTTGGAATAGTAAATCCGATGCAACACTTTACCCAATGTGGTTAGGTTTCGAGCTGGAATATTAACTCAAAACCCCACCAAAGAACAACACTTTCCCAAATGCAGTTAGGTTTGGAGTGGGAATAGTAAATCTGAGCCCTCCAAAGTCATACTTTTTCCTCAAATGTGGTTAAAATGGGAGTAAGAATAGTAACTTTAACCTATCCCCAAAGCCCAATACTTTCTCCAATTTAATTAGGTTTGGAGTTGGAATAGCGAAATTTAGAACCCTCCCCTAAATTCAACACATGTTTGAAGTGGGAATGTCATAGCTGAAACCTCAAAGTCCATGTGGTTACATTTGGGGTAGGGATAGTAAATATGAACCACCAAAGTCCAAAACCTTCCCCAATCATGTTATGTTTGGATTTGGACTAGTACATTTGACTCCTCCCCCCCCAAAAGTCCAACACTCCAACACTCTCCCCAATGTTGTTAAGTTTGGAGTAGAAATCTCCCCGGTCCGGGAACCCCCAAAGTTAATTTTCCCCAATGTGATGAAGTTTGAAGTAAGAGTAGTGAATTAGACTTTCCCTAAAGAATCACACTTTCTCAAGTGCCGCTATGTTTGTATTGGGAATAGAACATGTGATATCTATATACTATTTGGACTTTTTATTTTGTACATTAAAAAGATATAGTTATTCGTAGCATGCATTTTTAATTATTTTAAAATCTTTGTTATATACATTTTGTAAACATCTTGTTTAATATATACCATGTGTAGACTACATTTATGTTCAATAATGACAACTTTTGAGCGATTAGTTTTATTTCCTAGAAAAAAAGATGTTTTGCTTCAGAATAATTGCAATTACACATATGAAAATACTGAAGTGTAAACATATTTTAATAATCAGTAATAACATTTTTGTAAATATGCTGTGCAGTAAAGTTTACTGAACATGTGATATTTGACATTACTTACAGTTTTTAAGCATTATAATTTATTAAACATTGTTTTTATATGTTACCACTATTTGTATTATATATTTATACATTAAAAAATGTTGTACACTTTTTTAACAGTAAAAATATTTTAACATGTTTAATATGTTGTTTATTATTTTAAAAACATTAATACATAACATTCTAATATTTACATTGATTTCAACTAAATGGAAGTCTTTTTTTATTTTAATTTTCACACCATTTTATTAACACAGTTTCTTTGATTTTGGGGTCTTTCTTCATCATTTTGGGTTGTTTGTGGAGTTTCCGATTGTGGTGTATTTTAAACATATTTTCTAAGTGTATTGTAGTGATGGAGGTTTTTAAATTTAGTTAGGCTAATCTTTGAAATTGGATGTTGGTTTAATGTATGTTTACTTAGGGCCTTATTACGACTTTGGTGGTCCCACAGCGGATGGTGCAATTCGCTGTCCACAGTAGGGCCACCAAAGCTGTGGTGCTGCCGCCCACCAGATTAGGACTTCAATCCTGGTCTAGCGGGTGCTCCTGCAGTGTTCTGACAGTGGCAGTAAGTTAGGCACATAGAAGAGCCTAACATAAGACTAGCATAAAGACTGCCACTGTCAGAGCACCAACTGCACCTTCCTGCATGGTGTGGTGTAAATGCCACAGCATGCAGGAAATGGTGGTGCAAATACAAGGGGAGCACTACATGTGCCCTCGCATTCACCCCTAGGCCCATGAGTGGCAGGGGGCCTTATTCGGGCTTACATAGTTGCCTCAACACCACCCTTTTCATTCTGGGCTCATTACCATGGAAAGGTTGGTGGTTTGGTAACTCATAATATGCTCGGTGGTGCCACAGCAGCACTGCCAAAATATTACTATGCTGGACCACCCCTGTGGAGGCAGTGACCCTGTGGCAGTCTGACCACCACACTCCTAAAGCGGTGCACGTGCCATAGTGTGGCGGTGGTCCGGCCACCACAGTGAGTACAGCGATTGTATGCACCGCCGTACTCATAATAAGTCCCTAAGTCATGTAATTGTTGGTTAGTTTACAGTATTGCAGTAAGCCTTACTATGAAATATAATTTTTCTTTTATAGGTATGCTATTTGTTTAACATTTATTATAATATGTTTTCCTATGTTTATACCTTTTTTGTTTTACTAATTTCTACTTTTAACCTAGATTTGATTAAATTTTTTCTCAACAAAACAGAGTCATATATCTTTTAATCTTTTTACATTTACTTTTTTACTTTTTCCTTAATTTTTTGATTTACCTAGAGTTTTTTTTTTTCAAATTTTTTTAGGGGTTTGGCGAAGTCAAATTGAATATTCTGTTTTTCTCTGCTTTATTATTGTATTTATTTAAGGGGATGTCTGTATTCAATTTGTTTTGGAATTGCATTTTTTGGAACGTCATTGCCCAGGATTTCAGCGTTAATTGTCTGGTTATGTTAGTTTATAGTTTGTATACATATTGATTGGCTGGCGGAAAAGGACATTGTAATGCAAACGGCGGTGCCTGAGCAGACACTGCCCCTATTGTAGGGATTACAGTCCCTCCGATGGTCCGATGGGCTCCTTTAGCCAGTTGGTTGCATGATAGACGGTCTCTCAGCCCACCCACCATTTGCCCAACATCGTAATGCGGCAGGCAGACCTGCAGGGGCAGATGGGGTGGGACAGTCACTGATGGCCTGGCGGTGACGGTACCACCGCCATCATAATCAGGCCCGAAGCTTCCATATAAAAAGCATTTTTTGTTTTGTCAATAACTTTAGCGCAGCTTGGTGAATCCCCCCAAAATGTTCAACCAACGTCACCTGTTTGGTTCAGCTACTGTGCTGAAAGTTTTGGGGTGATCCCTCAAGTGGGGGCCAAGAAAAAAGGGGGGACCCAAAACACATTTTCCCCATGTTATCTCTAGAACAACTACAACCCGAATCTCTGAACAGAATGACACCAAATTTGGCCGAATACTAGATGTTTGTTCAGAAAGTGCGCTTTTTGTGATTTGGTGTAAATCCGTTCAGTAATTTCAGAGATTTTTAAGTTTAAAAAATATAGAGATTTGGGAGCCAAACAATCTACTAAAACCCTACTGAAATTTGATTGGCTGCCAGCACTCCAAACAGGAAGTGTTGGCAGCCATCTTGGGACTCCGCTGAACCAAGTCACACAACAAATGGAAAAAAAGAAAAGGGGGCAGAGTAGAAACACCCTGACCCCTCTAGGCCTCTTGAGGGGTCCCATTGGGACTCCCCAGTTCCAGAAAAGGCATTTATTTTAAAGGTTTTTGGTGGTATCTGTGGTTCTGGCTGAAAATATATATTTTTTAAATGAAGTGTGGTCTCCTGCGCTTCGTATTAATGAACCCTCGAGTGGGCAGGTGCCAGGGGCAATGTACAAATAAAAAACTGTCAGTCACTCATAGAGCTATTCACACACCTACTCGCTCACCCTTAAAGTCAGTCACACTGCCACTTAACTCACCTATACAGTCACTGACACAAGCACACACCCGCCCATATTGCCACTCTCACAATCACTCACTCACACATACTGTCACTAAGATACTCCAACACTCACATGTACTACCTTTCACATCTGCATTTACTCACCCACCCATACAGACCCTCCCAGATGCACTGATAAACCCATACAGGCAGGGATTTATCCAGTTACTCATCCATGCAGGGAGTAAGACGCAACCTCAACCCCCCACACAGACACTCATGCACCCATACAGGTACTCCGACAACCAATCAATAACCCATATATATATTTATCAACTCACAAAGATCTGCCTGATGTAGAGAGAGCCTCACTTAGGTAGGTTGATGTCCAACAATCTTAATTGCAAGCTGCAGCGGGATTCAGCAAAACAACACAGAGAATTAAAATCCATTTCGCCTGACGCATTTCATGATTTTCAATTCATCAGAGGCTTGGACTGCAAGATTACTGACACTGCATTTCGGCATGATTATAACCGTTGATAATCCCTCCCTTGTGGGTGTGGCCACCCTCATGGCTGCTGGTTATTGTAGTGCCATATTCTGCTTCAGTGAGCTGCCGTGCCTGCATCAATTTAGTGCAACTTTTCACCAAGTGGGTTCTGGTGTCTGCCCAAAGTCCCGTTTGCACTTCTCACCTTCCAATAACAGGTACCTGATCCTATGGCAATATCGTGGTTTGGCGTCATTGCAGGGACACCGCAAGCGGCATCGGGGCTCTCTCTGCGGCTCAGGCAGGGCCGCTTAACATCAACTCACAAAGGTTTGCCTGCTGTAGAGAGAGCCTCACTCAGGTAGGTTGATGTCGAACAATCTTTATTGCAAGCTGCAGCGGGATTCAGCAAAACAACACAGAGAATTAAAATCCATTTCGCCTGACGCGTTTCATGCTTTGCATTTCATCAGAGGCATGGACTGCAAGATTACTGACATGGCATTTCGGCATGATTATAACCGTTGATAATCCCTCCCTTGTGGGTGTGGCCACCCTCGTGGCTGCTGGTTATTGTAGTGCCATATTCTGCTTCAGTGAGCTGCCATGCCTGCATCAATTTAGTGCAACTTTTCGCCAAGTGGGTTCTGGTGTCTACCCAAAGTCCCGTTTGCACTTCTCACCTTCCAATAACAGGTACCTGATCCTATAGCAATATCGTTGTTTGGAGTCATTGCAAGGACACCGCAAGCGGCATCGGGGCTCTCTCTGCAGCTCAGGCAGGGCCGCTTAACATCAACTCACAAAGGTTTCCCTGCTGTAGAGAGAGCCTCACTCAGGTAGGTTGATGTCCAACAATCTTTATTGCAAGCTGCAGCGGTATTCAGCAAAACAACACAGAGAATTAAAATCCATTTCGCCTGACGCGTTTCATGCTTTGCATTTCATCAGAGGCTTGGACTGCAAGATTACTGACACGGTATTTCGGCATGATTATAACCGTTGATAATCCCTCCCTTGTGGGTGTGGCCACCCTCGTGGCTGCTGGTTATTGTAGTGCCATATTCTGCTTTAGTGAGCTGCCGTGCCTGCATCAATTTAGTGCAACTTTTCATCAAGTGGGTTCTGGTGTCTGCCCAAAGTCCCGTTTTCACTTCTCACCTTCCAATAACAGGTACCTGATCCTGAGGCAATATCATCGTTTGGTGTCATTGCAGGGACACCGCAAGCGGCATCGGGGCTCTCTCTGCGGCTCAGGCAGGGCCGCTTAACATCAACTCACAAAGGTTTGCCTGCTGTAGGGAGAGCCTCACTCAGGTAGGTTGATGTCCAACAATCTTTATTGCAAGCTGCGGCGGGATTCAGCAAAACAACACAGAGAATTAAAATCCATTTCGCCTGACGCGCTTCATGCTTTGCATTTCATCAGAGGCTTGGACTGCAAGATTACTGACACGGCATTTCAGCATGATTATAACCGTTGATAATCCCTCCCTTGTGGGTGTGGCCACCCTCGTGGCTGCTGGTTATTGTAGTGCCATATTCTGCTTTATTGAGCTGCCGTGCCTGCATCAATTTAGTGCAACTTTTCACCAAGTGGGTTCTGGTGTCTGCCCAAAGTCCCGTTTGCACTTCTCACCTTCCAATAACAGGTACCTGATCCTATGGCAATATCGTCGTTTGGCGTCATTGCAGGGACACCGCAAGTGGCATCGGGGCTCTCTCTGCAGCTCAGGCAGGGCCGCTTAACATCAACTCACAAAGGTTTGCCTGCTATAGAGAGAGCCTCACTCAGGTAGGTTGATGTCCAACAATCTTTGTTGCAAGCTGCAGCGGGATTCAGCAAAACAACACAGAGAATTAAAATTCATTTCGCCTGACGCGTTTCATGCTTTGCATTTCATCAGAGGCTTGGACTGCAAGATTACTGACACTGCATTTCGGCATGATTATAACCGTTGATAATCCCACACACAAACTTGATTATGCAAAGCAATTTGTGATGCCGCTCACCGAAGTAATACGACGTGCACCACAACTACCAGCAGGCCATTGGTTTGGACACACCCACTGAGGCGGAGTAAGTTGAATATTTAGGTTGCCGCCAAAATGTGCCTCACTATTGACTTTTATTCCTGATCCCCTGCGGAAGTGTGTTAGAACATGAAACGCGTTGGGAAGGAATTATTATGTTGCTGGGCTCTTCCTTGGTCCCGTGCTGCTGCCTACAATTAAGAAAATGTGGCAAAACTTATCTGTTTGAGTGACATCTTCTACAGCAGGCAAACTTTTGGTGTCATACATCCATGACAGCTCCAAAACCTCGTAGTTTGCACAACAAAGACCAGCACTCACGGTGGCGAGCTTTAGATTTTTATTCGAAGCTCACAGTGTCCAGGCGCGTTTCGGCATTCGCCTTCGTCGATGGTAACAAGGCGGTGCCGAAACGGCCGTTTTTTATGTTTACATTTCATTGACACTGTTGACGGACCACATAGCCCCACTTATGGGCGCCATCTTTAAACATGCAATCACTTATATACACATAGTACATGGTGGTATTCCAAATCGACATTCATATCCATTATGACATGCTGATTATTACTAAATTCATTATTTATATCAGGATACATTCAGTTACATTGTGTGCATTAATCTCAACTCGCGCGACTTATTGCCCGCAAATATTGCCCACAGATGGGCGCAAAAGCTAACAATATTCTTATTTAGTTTCAGTGTCACTATCATCGTCTAGGCCCTAGATGGGCCTACATCGAGTCGAAATCATATCTCCAATGTACTATCATTCTCGCATGAACCAATAATGTCCTTCTATTCAGTGTCTATTTGTCTGTAATAAACAACCATCAAAAACATTCCTCGTCAATATTCGAACAAAATCAGGAGTAATTTGATCATCCATTTCATCTACTCTGTCTTAGTTAGTTGTCCCCTAAATGTACAGCCAGTTCCTCATGGGAATTCAAACCCTCAGGCGCCTTCGTATTATGATCAATAATATACCTGGATTCCAGCCTCCTAAGGGTCATCAGTCTACCCCCCCCTTGGATTCTGGGTTACATGATCCAGACAGAAGTACGTCAGTAAATTTCTGTTCCCTCCATGCAGTTCTTTAAAATGCCGTGCTACAGGGTTTGTCATATCTCCATTATTAATGGCTCTAGCGTGTTACAATACCCTGATTTTGACTGAATGGATAGTACTACCCACGTATTTTAGTCCACATGGGCACTGTAAACAGTATACTGCATACGGGGTAGTACATGTCAGAAATTTTGTTATTGTTCTGGGCTGCTGCATACCCCGTACTTGGAATGTCGAGACTTTACTGCTCCCAGTACAGGCCTTGCATTTTTTTTTTTTTAAATCTAAAGCTCGCCACCGTGAGTGCTGGTCTTTGTGGTGCAAACTACGAGGTTTTGGAGCTGTCATATATATATATATATATATATATATATATATATATATATATATATATATATATATATATATATATATTACTTCCAAACAAAGCTCCTTCCGGGATACTGGGACCCGAGAAGGGTGGCGCACACTCCGGCGGAGCGTGCCGGTAATCACAATCCCAAGTCTTTTACACAAAAGTTTGTGCGCTCTCAGGAAATGAGTCAGAAAACGCAAGTTGCTTGAACACAAGTTTAATTCACACAACGCGTTTCGCCTTGCAGCTTGTTCACGTGTAGACTTGTACGAGATCAAACAGCATTAATAAAGTTACGTGTGAACATCAAAGAAGGACCAGTGCATACAATGATATGGCAGCCATCATGGAATGGTGTTTAAAGATAATATTCAAGTTCATCAAACGAGGAGCAATGCATCATACTAACTCATACGATATTGGAAATCTCTCCAAAATAATAAGATGCAATTTATAGTTGTTGAAATAATCAACTAAGCTCGAGGGTTATATGTAAACAACTAGTGGATATCTAGTATCAACAGTACGCAAGTACACTGCTTCCTCAAATTATTAATGGCAACTGCCCTATTCTTCAACAGGTTGATAGATAACGTCTAAATCAATAGTAAGAAGGCAAACCAACAGTGAATTGCATGCTTTAAATGTATAGGCTCCTCGAGGAAATAAACAGATCAATGGCAAGTGCCCTGATGATGGACAACCAAATAATACCAGTCAGTATTACGTTATTGTGAGCTAGTGCTCAGGTCCAAACATGATGATGATCCAAAACAGTGAAAAGGATTGTGACATACGTGATCTCTGAAAAGGAGTGCAAAGGTTAGGTGCGCCCGTGAAAGTGAATGTTCTTGAGTGGGCCCCTTCCTTTCCTCCTGTAGAAAAAGAAGAAGAAAAGAAAAAAGTTAGAGAATAGAATAGACTCATGAATCTTAAACAAAAAATAACAAGATACAAATACTCATTTAAAATAAACGCATACAGTCTATAAGATCACTATATACAATGCAGTAGAAAACCGCCACATACTAACACGCAAAGCGTGTAGTTATTTAATTCATTCTTTCAGGTGTATTGCCAGTTCTTCGTCCATGTTCAGGCCACCGGGGATTTTAGTTTGGAAATCAATTATGTAACGTGATTCCTTTTTTCTGAGAGCGAGAACTCTGTCCCCTCCTCTAGGTTTCATTGGAATGTGTTCCAAAATCATATAGCTACAATCAGCCGTATTTGAAAAATGATACTGTTCAAAATGCCTGGCAACAGGGTATTTAGGATCATGATTAGTTATTGCTCTTAGATGTTCCAAGATGCGTTTCTTGGCAGCACAGGTGGTACTGCCTATGTACCACAGTCCACACGTACATTCAATAACATAAATGACAAAATTCATACCACATGTAAGAAATTGTGTGAGTTTTTTAGTCACCCCATTGTAAACCACCATTTCTTTATATTTACTGTTTTTACAGTGGCCACAAGGATAGAAGCCAACTAGCCCATGTTGTGTGTTCGGGGGATATACAGTCACATCATTTCTAACCACCAAGTCACGTATGTTTTTATTGCGTCTGTATGTGATATTAGGTCTATTGGGCATGGAATTTCCTAAGGTGCCATCAGATTTAAGGACATCCCAATTCTTGGTGATGATTTTCTTCACCTTCTGAAAATCCGAGTTGTAGGTAAGGATCATGTGTGTGACATCCGTATTACTGGATGGATCATTGTCAGGTTTGTCACAGACAGTGTCACTTCTTTCTACTCCTGCAACTCGTTTAAGTGCCTTGGTAAGAACCCACTGTGGATATCCCCGTTTCAAGAATCTCTCTACAATGTTTGAGCTCTCTTCATGGAAGGTCAAACTGGTGTTACAATTTCTCTTGACCCTCAGCAGCTCACCGTAAGGAATGCTCCATTTCAAGGATTCCGGGTGGCTGCTGAGGGCATGCAACACACTGTTGCCCGCAGTGGCTTTGCGAAACAGTGTCGTACATACCGTGTTGTTCACTATCTTGAGTTTAACATCAAGGTATTCTGCTTCAGTATCACTGATATTTCCTGTTAAAAGGATGTTATATCGGTTGCTATTCAGTTTCCTGATGAAGCATTCAGCTTCCTCCCTGGTGCCGTTCCACACAATAAACAAATTGTCAATATAGGGCAGCCACATGACGATTGGAGAAAAATCTCCTGAAAGGATCGTGCTTGTAGCTATCTCTTGTCACCAATACCCCATGAAGAGGTTAGCAAAACTAGGAGCAAAGCACGACCCCATCGCAGTACCCTTCATCTGCCTGTAGAGGGCGCCATTGAAAGAAAAAATGTTATTCTGGAGACAGAAAAGTATAATTTCAATGATCATTTTCGTGTGTTCCCGAAACCTCAGGGCTCGATTGGCCAAAAAATGCTCACACGCTTCAATTCCCTGTTGGTGATCTATAATGGTGTACAGAGAATGAACATCCAAAACAACAAACATATAATTTGGGTTGCAGATGAGATTTTCTATTCTGCACAAAAAGAATTTTGTATCCCTTATGTAACTGGGTAACTGGCAAACATACTCACGTAAGAAAAAGTCAACGTACTTGGAGACATGTTCACTAGCACTCCCTAACGAAGAGACAATGGGGCGTCCAGCGGGTTTGGTGTCATGTTTGTGTATCTTCGGTAGAAGATATAAAATCGGGAGTTTGGGGTAATCTCTCTTAAGGTAACAGTATTCCTCCCATATAAGTAAGCCTTTGTCCTTCCACGTCGCAAGTTTATCACAGATGAGAGTGAGGCTCTGATTGTAAATGGGAATGGTCACAGGTATATAAAATTCGCTGTCACTCAACTGTCGCATGGCCTCAGTGATATAATCCTCCCTGTCTAGGATAACAATATTACCTCCCTTATCAGCTGGGCGAATAATTATAGTGGTATCGTCGTAAAGAGTTTTGAGAAATTTACGTTGGTTTAAGGAGAGATTGTTATTACTTCTCCTATTATCCCTACCCTGTCTGTGTCTTAAGTCAGTGAGGTCCTTGATCACACATTCGTGGAAGGTGTCAATGCTGTCATAGGGGAGTATGGGCATGAAAGTAGATTTAATTCTAAAGTCAGTTCTCGCTGCTGCGTTTTGTTCTAATTCCATACTATCTAGTATTCGGGTCGCGCTGATCTGACCATTCTGATCATCATTCACACTATCCAATTCTGCTATGGTAAGCAGAGCATCCACATCCCCAATTTCAAAGTTGTTAATACACGTGTCGTCCCTGGGTACAGTTCTAGCATCATGTCTCAGTCTTTTAAGTTTGTGCCACTTTTTCAATTTGAGTTTGAGCATGAATTTAAACGTATCTATTCTGGTGTCTGTATAGTTAAAACGTGAGGAGGGACAGAAGGAAAGTCCCAAACAAAGAGTTTTCTTTTAAATCTCAGTCAGATGTTTCTTGGATGAGTTGACAATTGTTTTGTTTACCATTTCAGCATCCATTAGTATTTCTTGTTTGAGCGCGTTGTTCGGCTTCCCATGGCGCCCTTTGTTTTGTCGGTGTTCCCAGCGTTGTTTGAGTCGTCTCTTGCGATTCTGAGGTGTTTTTCTTGTCTTGCCTCGTCCGTGTCCCCTTCCTCTCGGTGTCGGTGACGCATGGTCTCTCACCTTTTGTCGATCTTTCTGCATCACCCGGAATTCGTCTAAAAAATTAACTTGTTTTTTAGTAGTGGATTCCTATCCCGACATACTTCCTCCAGTAATATCAGACTCTGTGTCGCTTTGCACATTACTTTCATTCGAGGTGCTGCTGATGGTATTGGTATTCGCTTGTTGTGAGTGAATTCTATATAAATGGTCATATTTTTTACTGAAGGAGAGAATCCTTCCACACTCATAATCAGCATAGTCTCTATTAATTTTCCTTTGTTTTCTGGCTTTGATTTCTTCCTCGTATTTGTTTAGGCGTTCCTTCATTGTCTCATGCATTTTTTTCAAAGCATCTTTGGCCATTATTTGTGCCAATTCCTCTAAGATCTCTTGTATCTGTTTTAACAATTCGTCTCTATCTGACCAGGCGAATTTGATAAGAATTTCCATCATTTTCCTGGAACTGGAGGCTGAATGTTCAGACCATTCTTTCAGCATAGCTGGATTAGGTGCTTCGTAAGTGGGAGTTATAAATATCCTAAGACCACGCGGTGCCATGGCTTGGTCAACATAATTCTGAAGTGAAATAGCCTCCCACCACTTTTATAATTCGGCGCGTTTCAGTTTCTCTAATTTCTTTACTTTTTCCTCAAGACTTAGGGGCAGATTTATGATGACTGGCGCATCCCCAGGGATGCGCCAGTCATCCTGCGCCGCTGCTCCGCCACCCATGGTGCGCCGCATTTACAATGCGGGGTACCATGGGGCAAAAACGGCACAGATGCGTGACGCATCTCTGCCGTAACGGTGGCGCATTGCTGGAGCTGCGTCGCAAGCGTGACGCAGCTCCAGCAAGGCTCGGGGGTGCCCCATCTCCACAATGCTGCGTCAAGACCTACGCCTGCTTCAAGCAGGCGCAGGGTTTTGACGCAGCATTGTCCTGAAAGTGACTGAGTGAAATCTCATAGATTTCACTCAGCCACTTTTAGGAGGCGTTCCTGCGCAGGAACGCCCCCCCTGCGCAGGAACGCCTCCTTATGGCGCAGGGCTTTACAACGTGACGCATCTCCTAGATGCGTCACATTGTAAATAGGGCGCATTATTTGCGCCACCGTTGCGTCAAATAAAGTGACGCACCGGCGGCTCAAGTCCTTCATAAATCTGCCCCTTTGTTTTTTGGGATCCTGGCTTATCACTTTGCTCATGTTGGTAGTAGTTGTCGGTTTTCTACTAAAGAGAGAGAGAGCAGCCGCCTTCCTCTCTGTTTCTTCTTCCATAATGTATCTTGGTTAAATCCAAAAAACCTGTGTTCGAAAAATAAGTGTTGCTTCTGACTCAAATTCCCCTCTCAAAAATATAGAGTTCCCCTTGCCTATCAAATCGGCAATGCACAGATTCGTGTTGACTAGATGTGCGCTATGGAAAGTTTCCGAGGTTTAAGTTCGGCGTGCTGCAAATTACGTGCACTTTCACACCGGCAGATGCACTCTCCAAGCCAGGTGGAAGAAAGTCTATTGGTGTGCTCGTATAACGACAATGATATCAGCCTCTAACAACACAAGTTCAAATACGGAAAGCGCGACCTCCCAAATAGCTCACTGGTAGCTCACACAAGGCGGTCGCATACCGCAGCCAAGCCGCTGCCCCGGAGGACCGAAACCGATAAGCACTAACCATGCAAATCAAGCTCCTGCCTCACAAGGGACGGACCCGGCAGCGATAGGACTTACCTACGGGAGTCACAGTGTCGGGTGTCAGTGGTCGTGAATCCTATTGTGCTGTCAGCATATAGGCCGGTCCGGTGTATCCCTCGTTGTATAATACTTCCAAACAAAGCTCCTTCCGGGATACTGGGATCCGAGAGGGGTGGCGCACACTCCGGCGGAGCGTGCCGGCAATCACAATCCCAAGTCTTTTACAAAACAGGTTTAATCCACACAACGCGTTTCGCCTTGCAGCTTGTTCACATGTAGACTCGTACGAGATCAAACAGCATTAATAAAGTTATGTGTGAACATCAAAGAAGGACCAGTGCATACAATGATATGGCAGCCATCATGGAATGGTGTTTAAAGATAATATTCAAGTTCATCAAACGAGGAGCAATGCATCATACTAACTCATACGATATTGGAAATCTCTCCAAAATAATAAGATGCAATTTATAGTTGTTGAAATAATCAACTAAGCTTGAGGGTTATATGTAAACAACTAGTGGATATCTAGTATCAACAGTACGCAAGTACACGTCTTCCTCAAATTATCAATGGCAAGTGCCCTATTATTCAACAGGTTGATAGATAACGTCTAAATCAATAGTAAGAAGTAGTAAGAAGGCAAACCAACAGTGAATTGCATGCTTTAAATGTATAGTCTCCTCGAGGAAATAAACAGATCAATGGCAAGTGCCCTGATGATGGACAACCAAATAATACCAGTCAGTATTACGTTATTGTGAGCTAGTGCTCAGGTCCAAACATGATGATGATCCAAAACAGTGAAAATGATTGTGACATACGTGATCTCTAAAAATGAGTACAAAGGTTAGGTGCGCCTGTGAAAGTGAATGTTCGTGAGTGGGCCCCTTCCTTTCCCCCTGTAGAAAAAGAAGAAGAAAAGAAAAAAGTTAGAGAATAGAAAAGACTCATGAATCTTAAACAAAAAATAACAAGATACAAATACTGATTTAAAATAAACGCATACAGTCTATAAGATCACTATATACAATGCAGTAGAAAACCGCCACATACTAACACGCAAAGCGTGTAGTTATTTAATTCATTCTTTCAGATGTTTTGCCAGTTCTTCGTCCATGTTCAGGCCACCGGGGATTTTAGTTTGGAAATCAATTATGTAACGTGATTCCTTTTTTCTGAGAGCGAGAACTCTGTCCCCTCCTCTAGGTTTCATTGGAATGTGTTCCAAAATCATATAGCTACGATCAGCCGTATTTGAAAAATGATACTGTTCAAAATGCCTGGCAACAGGGTATTTAGGATCATGATTAGTTATTGCTCTTAGATGTTCCAAGATGCGTTTCTTGGCAGCACAGGTGGTACTGCCTATGTACCACAGTCCACACGTACATTCAATAACATAAATGACAAAATTCATACCACATGTAAGAAATTGTGTGAGTTTTTTAGTCACCCCATTGTAAACCACCATTTCTTTATATTTACTGTTTTTACAGTGGCCACAAGGATAGAAGCCAACTAGCCCATGTTGTGTGTTCGGGGGATATACAGTCACATCATTTCTAACCACCAAGTCACGTATGTTTTTATTGCGTCTGTATGTGATATTAGGTCTATTGGGCATGGAATTTCCTAAGGTGCCATCAGATTTAAGGACATCCCAATTCTTGGTGATGATTTTCTTCACCTTCTGAAAATCCGAGTTGTAGGTAAGGATCATGTGTGTGACATCCGTATTACTGGATGGATCATTGTCAGGTTTGTCGCAGACAGTGTCACTTCTTTCTACTCCTGCAACTCGTTTAAGTGCCTTGGTAAGAACCCACTGTGGATATCCCCGTTTCAAGAATCTCTCTACAATGTTTGAGCTCTCTTCATGGAAGGTCAAACTGGTGTTACAATTTCTCTTGACCCTCAGCAGCTCACCGTAAGGAATGCTCCATTTCAAGGATTCCGGGTGGCTGCTGAGGGCATGCAACACACTGTTGCCCGCAGTGGCTTTGCGAAACAGTGTCGTACATACCGTGTTGTTCACTATCTTGAGTTTAACATCAAGGTATTCTGCTTCAGTATCACTGATATTTCCTGTTAAAAGGATGTTATATCGGTTGCTATTCAGTTTCCTGATGAAGCATTCAGCTTCCTCCCTGGTGCCGTTCCACACAATAAACAAATTGTCAATGTAGGGCAGCCACATGACGATTGGAGAAAAATCTCCTGAAAGGATCGTGCTTGTAGCTATCTCTTGTCACCAATACCCCATGAAGAGGTTAGCAAAACTAGGAGCAAAGCACGACCCCATCGCAGTACCCTTCATCTGCCTGTAGAGGGCGCCATTGAAAGAAAAAATGTTATTCTGGAGACAGAAAAGTATAATTTCAATGATCATTTTCGTGTGTTCCCGAAACCTCAGGGCTCGATTGGCCAAAAAATGCTCACACGCTTCAATTCCCTGTTGGTGATCTATAATGGTGTACAGAGAATGAACATCCAAAACAACAAACATATAATTTGGGTTGCAGATGAGATTTTCTATTCTGCACAAAAAGAATTTTGTATCCCTTATGTAACTGGGTAACTGGCAAACATACTCACGTAAGAAAAAGTCAACGTACTTGGAGACATGTTCACTAGCACTCCCTAACGAAGAGACAATGGGGCGTCCAGCGGGTTTGGTGTCATGTTTGTGTATCTTCGGTAGAAGATATAAAATCGGGAGTTTGGGGTAATCTCTCTTAAGGTAACAGTATTCCTCCCATATAAGTAAGCCTTTGTCCTTCCACGTCGCAAGTTTATCACAGATGAGAGTGAGGCTCTGATTGTAAATGGGAATGGTCACAGGTATATAAAATTCGCTGTCACTCAACTGTCGCATGGCCTCAGTGATATAATCCTCCCTGTCTAGGATAACAATATTACCTCCCTTATCAGCTGGGCGAATAATTATAGTGGTATCGTCGTAAAGAGTTTTGAGAAATTTACGTTGGTTTAAGGAGAGATTGTTATTACTTCTCCTATTATCCCTACCCTGTCTGTGTCTTAAGTCAGTGAGGTCCTTGATCACACATTCGTGGAAGGTGTCAATGCTGTCATAGGGGAGTATGGGCATGAAAGTAGATTTAATTCTAAAGTCAGTTCTCGCTGCTGCGTTTTGTTCTAATTCCATACTATCTAGTATTCGGGTCGCGCTGATCTGACCATTCTGATCATCATTCACACTATCCAATTCTGCTATGGTAAGCAGAGCATCCACATCCCCAATTTCAAAGTTGTTAATACACGTGTCGTCCCTGGGTACAGTTCTAGCATCATGTCTCAGTCTTTTAAGTTTGTGCCACTTTTTCAATTTGAGTTTGAGCATGAATTTAAACGTATCTATTCTGGTGTCTGTATAGTTAAAACGTGAGGAGGGACAGAAGGAAAGTCCCAAACAAAGAGTTTTCTTTTAAATCTCAGTCAGATGTTTCTTGGATGAGTTGACAATTGTTTTGTTTACCATTTCAGCATCCATTAGTATTTCTTGTTTGAGCGCGTTGTTCGGCTTCCCATGGCGCCCTTTGTTTTGTCGGTGTTCCCAGCGTTGTTTGAGTCGTCTCTTGCGATTCTGAGGTGTTTTTCTTGTCTTGCCTCGTCCGTGTCCCCTTCCTCTCGGTGTCGGTGACGCATGGTCTCTCACCTTTTGTCGATCTTTCTGCATCACCCGGAATTCGTCTAAAAAATTAACTTGTTTTTTAGTAGTGGATTCCTATCCCAACATACTTCCTCCAGTAATATCAGACTCTGTGTCGCTTTGCACATTACTTTCATTCGAGGTGCTGCTGATGGTATTGGTATTCGCTTGTTGTGAGTGAATTCTATATAAATGGTCATATTTTTTACTGAAGGAGAGAATCCTTCCACACTCATAATCAGCATAGTCTCTATTAATTTTCCTTTGTTTTCTGGCTTTGATTTCTTCCTCGTATTTGTTTAGGCGTTCCTTCATTGTCTCATGCATTTTTTTCAAAGCATCTTTGGCCATTATTTGTGCTAATTCCTCTAAGATCTCTTGTATCTGTTTTAACAATTCGTCTCTATCTGACCAGGCGAATTTGATAAGAATTTCCATCATTTTCCTGGAACTGGAGGCTGAATGTTCAGACCATTCTTTCAGCATAGCTGGATTAGGTGCTTCGTAAGTGGGAGTTATAAATATCCTAAGACCACGCGGTGCCATGGCTTGGTCAACATAATTCTGAAGTGAAATAGCCTCCCACCACTTTTATAATTCGGCGCGTTTCAGTTTCTCTAATTTCTTGACTTTTTCCTCAAGACTTAGGGGCAGATTTATGATGACTGGCGCATCCCCAGGGATGCGCCAGTCATCCTGCGCCGCTGCTCCGCCACCCATGGTGCGCCGCATTTACAATGCGGGGTACCATGGGGCAAAAACGGCACAGATGCGTGACGCATCTCTGCCGTAACGGTGGCGCATTGCTGGAGCTGCGTCGCAAGCGTGACGCAGCTCCAGCAAGGCTCGGGGGTGCCCCATCTCCACAATGCTGCATCAAGACCTACGCCTGCTTCAAGCAGGCGCAGGGTTTTGACGCAGCATTGTCCTGAAAGTGACTGAGTGAAATCTCATAGATTTCACTCAGCCACTTTTAGGAGGCGTTCCTGCGCAGGAACGCCCCCCCTGCGCAGGAACGCCTCCTTATGGCGCAGGGCTTTACAACGTGACGCATCTCCTAGATGCGTCACGTTGTAAATAGGGCGCATTATTTGCGCCACCGTTGCGTCAAGTAAAGTGACGCACCGGCGGCGCAAGTCCTTCATAAATCTGCCCCTTTGTTTTTTGGGATCCTGGCTTATCACTTTGCTCATGTTGGTAGTAGTTGTCGGTTTTCTACTAAAGAGAGAGAGAGCAGCCGCCTTCCTCTCTGTTTCTTCTTCCATAATGTATCTTGGTTAAATCCAAAAAACCTGTGTTCGAAAAATAAGTGTTGCTTCTGACTCAAATTCCCCTCTCAAAAATATAGAGGTACCCTTGCCTATCAAATCGGCAATGCACAGATTCGTGTTGACTAGATGTGCGCTATGGAAAGTTTCCGAGGTTTAAGTTCGGCGTGCTGCAAATTACGTGCACTTTCACACCGGCAGATGCACTCTCCAAGCCAGGTGGAAGAAAGTCTATTGGTGTGCTCGTATAACGACAATGATATCAGCCTCTAACAACACAAGTTCAAATACGGAAAGCGCGACCTCCCAAATAGCTCACTGGTAGCTCACACAAGGCGGTCGCATACCGCAGCCAAGCCGCTGCCCCGGAGGACCGAAACCGATAAGCACTAACCATGCAAATCAAGCTCCTGCCTCACAAGGGACGGACCCGGCAGCGATAGGACTTACCTACGGGAGTCACAGTGTCGGGTGTCAGTGGTCGTGAATCCTATTGTGCTGTCAGCATATCGGCCGGTCCGGTGTATCCCTCGTTGTATAATACTTCCAAACAAAGCTCCTTCCGGGATACTGGGATCCGAGAGGGGTGGCGCACACTCCGGCGGAGCGTGCCGGCAATCACAATCCCAAGTCTTTTACAAAACAGGTTTAATCCACACAACGCGTTTCGCCTTGCAGCTTGTTCACATGTAGACTCGTACGAGATCAAACAGCATTAATAAAGTTATGTTTGAACATCAAAGAAGGACCAGTGCATACAATGATATGGCAGCCATCATGGAATGGTGTTTAAAGATAATATTCAAGTTCATCAAACGAGGAGCAATGCATCATACTAACTCATACGATATTGGAAATCTCTCCAACATAATAAGATGCAATTTATAGTTGTTGAAATAATCAACTAAGCTCGAGGGTTATATGTAAACAACTAGTGGATATCTAGTATCAACAGTACGCAAGTACAATGCTTCCTCAAATTATCAATGGCAAGTGCCCTATTATTCAACAGGTTGATAGATAACGTCTAAATCAATAGTAAGAAGTAGTAAGAAGGCAAACCAACAGTGAATTGCATGCTTTAAATGTATAGTCTCCTCGAGGAAATAAACAGATCAATGGCAAGTGCCCTGATGATGGACAACCAAATAATACCAGTCAGTATTACATTATTGTGAGCTAGTGCTCAGGTCCAAACATGATGATGATCCAAAACAGTGAAAATGATTGTGACATACGTGATCTCTAAAAATGAGTACAAAGGTTAGGTGCGCCTGTGAAAGTGAATGTTCGTGAGTGGGCCCCTTCCTTTCCCCCTGTAGAAAAAGAAGAAGAAAAGAAAAAAGTTAGAGAATAGAAAAGACTCATGAATCTTAAACAAAAAATAACAAGATACAAATACTGATTTAAAATAAACGCATACAGTCTATAAGATCACTATATACAATGCAGTAGAAAACCGCCACATACTAACACGCAAAGCGTGTAGTTATTTAATTCATTCTTTCAGATGTTTTGCCAGTTCTTCGTCCATGTTCAGGCCACCAGGGATTTTAGTTTGGAAATCAATTATGTAACGTGATTCCTTTTTTCTGAGAGCGAGAACTCTGTCCCCTCCTCTAGGTTTCATTGGAATGTGTTCCAAAATCATATAGCTACAATCAGCCGTATTTGAAAAATTATACTGTTCAAAATGCCTGGCAACAGGGTATTTAGGATCATGATTAGTTATTGCTCTTAGATATTCCAAGATGCATTTCTTGGCAGCACAGGTGGTACTGCCTATGTACCATAGTCCACACGTACATTCAATAACATAAATGAAAAAATTCATACCACATGTAAGAAATTGTGTGGGTTTTTTAGTCACCCCATTGTAAACCACCATTTCTTTATATTCACTGTTTTTACAGGCCTTGCAGTGGCCACAAGGATAGAAGCCAACTAGCCCATGTTGTGTCTTCGGGGGATATACAGTCACATCATTTCTAACCACCAAGTCACATATGTTTTTATTGCGTCTGTATGTGATATTAGGTCTATTGGGCCTGGAATTTCCTAAGGTGCCATCAGATTTAAGGATATCCCAGTTCTTGGTGATGATTTTCTTCACCTTCTGAAAATCCGAGTTGTAGATAAGGATCATGCGTGTGACATCCGTATTACTGGATGGATCATTGTCAGGTTTGTCACAGAGAGTGTCACTTCTTTCTACTCCTGCAACTCGTTTAAGTGCCTTGGTAACAACCCACTGTGGATATCCCCGTTTCAAGAATCTCTCTACAATGTTTGAGCTCTCTTCATGGAAGGTCAAACTGGTGTTACCATTTCTCTTGGCCCTCAGCAGCTCACCGTAAGGAATGCTCCATTTCAACGATTCCGGGTGGCTGCTGAGGGCATGCAACACACTGTTGCCCGCAGTGGCTTTGCGAAACAGTGTCGTACATACTGTGTTGTTCACTATCTTGAGTTTAACATCAAGGTATTCTGCTTCAGTATCACTGGTATTTCCTGTTAAAAGGATGTTATATCACTTGCTATTCAGTTTCCTGATGAAGCATTCAGCTTCCTCCCTGGTGCCGTTCCACACAATAAACAAATCGTCAATGTAGCGCAGCCACATGACGATTGGAGAAAAATCTCCTGAAAGGGTCGTGCTTGTAGCTATCTCCTGTTCCCAATACCCCATGAAGAGGTTAGCGAAACTGGGAGCAAAGCACGACCCCATCGCAGTACCCATCGTCTGCCTGTAGAGGGCGCCATTGAAAGAAAAAATGTTATTCTGGAGACAGAAAAGTATCATTTCAATGATCATTTTCGTGTGTTCCCGAAACCTCAGGGCTCGATTGGCCAAAAAATGCTCACAGGCTTCAATTCCCTGTTGGTGATCTATAATGGTGTACAGAGAATGAACATCCAAAACAACAAACAGATAATTTGGGTTCCAGATGAGATTTTCTATTCTGCACAAAAAGTCTTTTGTATCCCTTATGTAACTGGGTAACTGGCAAACATACTCACGTAAGAAAAAGTCAACGTACTTGGAGACATGTTCACTAGCACTCCCTAACGAACAGACAATGGGGCGTCCAGGGGGTTTGGTGTCATGTTTGTGTATCTTCGGTAAAAGATATAAAATCGGGGGTTTGGGGTAATCTCTCTTAAGTTAACAGTATTCCTCCCATATAAGTAAGCCTTTGTCCTTCCACGTCGCAAGTTTATCCCAGATGAGAGTGAGGCTCTGATTGTAAATGGGAATGGTCACAGGTATATAAAATTCGCTGTCACTCAACTGTCGCATGGCCTCAGTGATGTAATCCTCCCTGTCTAGGATAACAATATTACCTCCCTTATCAGCTGGGCGAATAATTATAGTGGTATCGTTGTAAAGAGTTTTGAGAAATTTACGTTGGTTTAAGGAGAGATTGTTATTACTTCTCCTATTATCCCTACCCTGTCTGTGTCTTAAGTCAGTGAGGTCCTTGATCACACATTCGTGGAAGGTGTCAATGCTGTCATAGGGGAGTATGGGCATGAAAGTAGATTTAATTCTAAAGTTAGTTCTCGCTGCTACGTTTAGTTCTAATTCCATACTATCTAGTATTTGGGTCGCGCTGATCTGACCATTCTGATCATCATTCACACTATCCAATTCTGCTATGGTAAGCAGAGCATCCACATCCCCAATTTCAAAGTTGTTAATACACGTGTCGTCCCTGGGTGCAGTTCTAGCATTATGTCTCAGTCTTTTAAGTTTGTGCCACTTTTTCAATTTGAGTTTGCGCACAAATTTAAACGTATCTATTCTGGTGTCTGTATAGTTAAAACGTGAGGAGGGACAGAAGGAAAGTCCCAAACAAAGAGTTTTCTTTTAAATCTCAGTCAGATGTTTCTTGGATGAGTTGACAATTGTTTTGTTTACCATTTCAGCATCCATTAGTATTTCTTGTTTGAGCGCGTTGTTCGGCTTCCCATGGCGCCCTTTGTTTTGTCGGTGTTCCCAGCGTTGTTTGAGTCGTCTCTTGCGATTCAGGCGTTTCCCCTTGTCTTGCCTCGTCCGCGTCCCCTTCCTCTCGGTGTCGGTGACGCATGGTCTCTCACCTTTTGTCGATCTTTCTGCATCACCCGGAATTCGTCTAAAAAATTAACTTGTTTTTTAGTAGTGGATTCCTCTCCCGACATACTTCCTCCAGTAATATCAGACTCTGTGTCGCTTTGCACATTACTTTCATTCAAGGTGCTGCTGATGGTATTGGTATTCGCTTGTTGTGAGTGAATTCTATATAAATGGTCATATTTTTTACTGAAGGTGAGAATCCTTCCACACTCATAATCAGCATAGTCTCTATTCATTTTCCTTTGTTTTATGGCTTTGATTTCTTCCTCGTATTTGTTTAGGCGTTCCTTTATTGTCTCATGCATATTTTTTCAAAGCATCTTTGTCCATTATTTGTGCCAATTCCTCTAAGATCTCTTGTATCTGTTTTAACAATTCGTCTCTATCTGACCAGGCGAATTTGATAAGAATTTCCATCATTTTCCTGGAACTGGAGGCTGAATGTTCAGACCATTCTTTCAGCATAGCTGGATTAGGTGCTTCGTAAGTGGGAGTTATAAATATCCTAAGACCACGCGGTGCCATGGCTTGGTCAACATAATTCTGAAGTGAAATAGCCTCCCACCACTTTTATAATTCGGCGCGTTTCAGTTTCTCTAATTTCTTGACTTTTTCCTCAAGACTTTGTTTTTTGGGATCCTGGCCTATCACTTTGCTCATGTTGGTAGTAGTTGTCGGTTTTCTACTAAAGAGAGAGAGAGCAGCCGCCCTCCTCTCAGTTTCTTCTTCCATAATGTATCTTAGTTAAAACCAAAAAACCTGAGTTCGAAAAATAAGTGTTGCTTCTGACTCAAATTCCCCTCTCAAAAATATAGAGTTCCCCTTGCCTATCAATTCAGCAATGCACAGATTCGTGTTGACTAGATGTGCGCTATGGAAATTTTCCGAGGTTTAAGTTCGACGTGCTGCAAATTACGTGCACTTTCACACCGACAGATGCATTCTCCAAGCAAGGTGGAAGAAAGTCTATTGGTGTGCTCGTATAACGACAATGATATCAGCCTCTAACAACACAAGTTCAAATACGGAAAGCGCGACCTCCCAAATAGCTCACTGTTAGCTCACACAAGGCGGTCGCATAGCGCAGCCAAGCCGCTGCCCCTGAGGACCGAATTCGATAAGCACTGACTGTGCAAATCAAGCTCCTGCCTCACAAGGGACGGACCCAGCAGCAATAGGACTTACCTACGGGAGTCACAGTGTCGGGTGTCAGCGGTCCTGAATCCTATTGCGCTGTCAGCATATCGGCCGGTCTGGTGTATCCGTCGTTGTATAATACTTCCAAACAAAGCTCCTTCTGGGATACTGGGACCCGAGAGGGGTGGCGCACACTCTGGCGGAGCGTGCCGGTAATCGCAATCCCAAGTCTTTTACAACACAGGTTTAATCCACACAACGCATTTCGCCTTGCAGCTTGTTCACGTGTAGACTTGTACGAGATCAAACAGCATTAATAAAGTTACGTTTGAACATCAAAGAAGGACCAGTGCATACAATGATATGGCAGCCATCATGGAATGGTGTTAAAAGATAATATTCAAGTTCATCAAACGAGGAGCAATGCATCATACTAAATCATACGATATTGGAAATCTCTCCAAAATAATAAGATGCAATTTATAGTTGTTGAAATAATCAACTAAGCTCGAGGGTTATATGTAAACAACTAGTGGATATCTAGTATCAACAGTACGCAAGTACACTGCTTCCTCAAATTATCAATGGCAAGTGCCCTATTCTTCAACAGGTTGATAGATAACGTCTAAATCAATAGTAAGAAGGCAAACCAACAGTGAATTGCATGCTTTAAATGTATAGGCTCCTAGAGGAAATAAACAGATCAATGGCAAGTGCCCTGATGATGGACAACCAAATAATACCAGTCAGTATTACGTTATTGTGAGCTAGTGCTCAGGTCCAAACATGATGATGATCCAAAACAGTGAAAATGATTGTGACCTACGTGATCTCTGAAAAGGAGTGCAAAGGTTAGGTGCGCCCGTGAAAGTGAATGTTCGTGAGTGGGCCCCTTCCTTTCCTCCTGTAGAAAAAGAAGAAGAAAAGAAAAAAGTTAGAGAATAGAAAAGACTCATGAATCTTAAACAAAAAATAATAAGATACAAATACTGATTTAAAATAAACGCATACAGTCTATAAGATCACTATATACAATGCAGTAGAAAACCGCCACATACTAACACGCAAAGCGTGTAGTTATTTAATTCATTCTTTCAGGTGTATTGCCAGTTCTTCGTCCATGTTCAGGCCACCAGGGATTTTAGTTTGGAAATCAATTATGTAACGTGATTCCTTTTTTCTGAGAGCGAGAACTCTGTCCCCTCCTCTAGGTTTCATTGGAATGTGTTCCAAAATCATGTAGCTACAATCAGCCGTATTTGAAAAATGATACTGTTCAAAATGCCTGGCAACAGGGTATTTAGGATCATGATTAGTTATTGCTCTTAGATGTTCCAAGATGCGTTTCTTGGCAGCACAGGTGGTACTGCCAATGTACCACAGTCCACACGTACATTCAATAACATAAATGACAAAATTCATACCACATGTAAGAAATTGTGTGAGTTTTTTAGTCACCCCATTGTAAACCACCATTTCTTTATATTTACTGTTTTTACAGGCCTTGCAGTGGCCACAAGGATAGAAGCCAACTAGCCCATGTTGTGCGTTCGGGGGATATTCAGTCACATCATCTCTAACCACCAAGTCTTTGCTTTGTGTGTCTGTTTCGTATTGCTTTTGGCACAATTTTCTTTTGTTGCAGTATCCTGAGAGGAACACGTGTGTTAGTTGTGTTATTTTTTTTAAATAAAACCTAGCTACAAGTTTGTTAGTTTTAACCTTTTTTAATCTGTTAAAGCATTACCTTTACTTTAATTCTAGTTTGGTGCTTTGGTTACAATAATTACTTTCAAGGTGGTCTTTTTTGTATCTCAAGTAATTTGGTGTCTATTTTGTTTGTTTACTTTCCTTTTGGCATTTTTTTATTCATGCAGAGGATGTACATGCAATTTGGAGAAGTAAACATGTAGCATAGTTTTAGTTATTTGTTACCTTAACATAGCTTTTGGTATTTATTACTTCTGTTTGCTTTCATTTAATGGCAAACCTACTTTATTTGTACTATTCTTTGTTTTGTTGAAGTGTTGAAGTTTTCAACACTCTAGGTTTCCAATCCAGCAGATAACATTGTCCTGCTGTTCTTGTCACTGAAAGATTTGGTGTGCATTTAGGTGGCATTTGCATATTATTTTTTAGATTAGAAAAGCAATTCTTATTGTTAACTCGTTTTACGTTTTATTTGAGAGGCTATTTGGGAAATAGTTTCAAATTCATTTTTGGGCCATTTGTGGTGAATGCTAATTAGTGGTTTTGGTACATATTTAATGTATATTAATATATTTTGAATTATGTTTACATTATTACACATATAAAATCAGCTAGAGAAAGGAAAATTAGAACAAACATCATTAAAGAAAAAAACAACAGGTATGAGGAAGGATGAGTAATAATACTATTTGTTACGGAATTATAATATTTTAATTCTACTGACAATTTTTTGTTGAAGTGACAACCATTGGAATGTCACTAAATTGCGGAGTAAATCACTATTGCAAAACAGTTCCAGTGCATAAAGTAATACATTAAAAATATATTTTTCCAAAAGCAACTTTTTTTATAAAATTTTTATTTTGCAAGTTTAAGTAAAACAAAGAACATAAAAGGGCAACTAGGTGTTACACATTCCGCCCTGCAAAGACATCGAATCAGGAGCTTCGTCCCTACGTATGGCATAACAAGTCCGCGCCATGAGATTACAGCCAGTGCGCCAATAGTTCGGTGAAGCCCGCCTCAATAGTGATCGAGACGGACGGCTAGGAGAGGGGTTATCAATCCAATGTCCTGTACATCACAGCCAAACGGCTATGGACCCAGCAGTGAGTAGTAAGCACCCATAATAACCAGAACAAGAAGATAACAATTCCCCCCCCCTCCCCCTCCCCCCCATGGTGGTGACCCCCTCACACATACACACACAGTCATCCTCCATACTAAACCTGAAAGAGATGCAGCGACCTCAAGGATGCAGGACACACAGCTGAGGGCAGACCTTTGGATAGGAAGGCAACCAATGGACCCCATTGGAACTGAAAGTTCTTAAAGTTACCTAGGAAGATGTCCGCCATCCTTTCCATGCTTAGAAGCTTCCAGAGTCGTGCGTGCCACAGGGATATCGCCGGCGCTTCCTTCCGTTTCCAAGCAGCAGCCAGCGTAAGCTTAGCAGCGCCCAGACAGAGCCATAAAATCTTCTTGTCGGCCCGGGTTTGATGTTCAAGACCGGGTTCACGCAGTCCCAACAGAACAGAGGCAATATCGTCCTCTATGGGATAGTGAAGGATGTCCCTGATATGGGAGAGAATTTCCTCCCAATAGGGCCTAATCACCGGACAGTCCCACCAGATGTGGCGGAAGTCCCCGAGGAGTCCACAACCCCTCCAACATAGGTCGGACGTAGCCGGATATATGCGGTGAAGCCGAGTTGGGCACATATACCACTGCATGAGCGTCTTGAGGTGAGCTTCCCTCAGGTGCAGCGAATGATTAAACGCCGCCATATCCCGCCACAAGGCCGACCATTCCGTGTCGGAGATATCCCTCCCTAACATGACCTCCCACTGGCCCATGTATCGGTGCCTAGGCGTCACCGCCGATTTAAGCAAGAGCTGGTATAAGAAGGAGATGACACCCTTCATGACAGATGACCGCAATATGAAAGCCTCGAAAGGCGACGGAGGTCTCGTCGCCGCCTCCAGTATCCCGGGCCTAGTGGCCCAATGATACAATTGTAAGTGGTGAAATCGTTCAGCTTGGGAGACCCCATAATCCCTCATGCAGTTAGCAAAGGTGAGGGGTGCCTGCCCATGAAACAGATGAGTCAACGCCCTGCAGCCACCTTCCCTCCAGGCATCAAAGGCCCCTTCTCGAAGCGCTGGCGGGAAAGCTGGATTAAAGTGTATAGGCGTAAACGGCGAAGGGAAAGTAGTCCACCGCTCATCCGCAGCTAAGGAGTCCCAAACCTTCAGTGTGGTACCCGTAGGAGTACTGATATAGGCGTTCAGTGGACGATCCTTCTTGGGTTTCCATGCCAAGTCCCAGACCGATCTGCCAGCCACGCTCCGGTCCATATGCAGCCAATGTTTCTCCGACATTTGCTGCGACCACTCCACCAGCACTCTCAATTGCGCCGCTTTATAGTAAAGCTGCAGATCAGGAAGTCCCACTCCTCCCTCGGATCTCGGCTGCCGCAACACCGTAAATGAAACACGCGCCCTACCCCCCTGCCACACAAATCGTAGTATCTGAGTCCTAAGATGCCTAAAAAATTTGTCGTGGAGAGGGATAGGTAAGGCCTGGAATAAGTATAAATATTTAGGGAGGAGAACCATCTTAATGGCATGGATCCTGCCCAGCCAGGATATAAATTTAGGTTTCCACTTATCCAACTCAGCTCGGGTCTTTGCTAACAAGGGCGGGAAATTGGCCGAAAAGAGCCCGCCCACCGTCGGAGTCAGGTGAACCCCCAGGTAAACTAGAGACCCATCCGCCCAGGCCAAAGGTGTCAAAGGCCTCACTCGCTCCACATCCTCTTGAGAGAGGGTAAGATTCAAGATATGAGACTTGTCATAATTGACCTTGAATCCCGCCACCTCCTCATAGGCCAGCAAGACCTCCCGCAGGCACGGCAGTGAGCGCTCCGGCTCCGCTACCGATAACAAAATATCATCCGCGAAGAGCGTGATTTTGTGTTGCTCTCCCGTGAACGGAACACCCCGAATCCCCTCATGCTCTCGCACCGCCATCGCTAATGGTTCAATACTCAATGCGAACAGGAGCGGGGAAAGAGGGCACCCCTGCCTGGTGCCCCTGGAGTGCGGAAAGAACTCTGACATATGCCCGTTCACTGTCACCCTAGACCTCGGGCAGCTGAAATTGGCCCTCACCATAGTGAGGAACTTTGCCGAGAACCCGAAGGCGGACAGCGTGTTAAATAGGAAGCCCCAATCCACTCTGTCAAAAGCCTTTTCGGCGTCCAACCCCACCAGCACAGCCGGGATGCGGAACCTGTCGGCCTTCTCAAGTAAGTGAACCACCCTGCGAGTGTTGTCGTGAGTCTGACGCCCCTTGATGAAACCGGACTGATCCGGATGTATGATCGCAGGCATCAGATCCTGCAATCTATGAGCCAGGATCGCCGAGTATAATTTAGCGTCTACATTAAGTAATGCTATGGGGCGGAACGACGCACAATGGGCGAGATCCTTCCCGGGCTTCGGCAGAACTGTAATCACCGCCTCCGCCAGGGAGCCGGCTGAGGAGCCCGACACGGCCATGTCATTAAAAAGGGAAGTTAAGAAGTCACACAGTTCGGAAGCGTAAGTTTTATAGAAGACCGCCGTATAGCCATCCGGCCCAGGCGCCTTGTGTAACCGCAAACCCTTAATTGCCTCGAGCACTTCCTCCCTGGTAATTGGCGCCTCCAGCGACCCATTCCACTCGGCGGAAACCCGAGGGAGGGGCAGACTCCTCAGGAACTCCCTCTGGGCCTCCGCGGCGAGCCTGTCTCCCGCATAGAGGTCCGCATAGAAGCGACCAAAAATAGCCGATTTCGCTTCATCCCTGTGTTGTAAAACACCCGCTTCATCCCGTATCCCTCCAATATATTCACGCTCCCTCTTATCTCGCAGTTGACGTGCCAAGTGCCTTCCCACCTTATTCCCACTGGAATAAGACTGTCGCCCCAATCTCAGCATCGTGAGCTCGGCCCTGTTGTTATAATGAGCCCTCAATTTCCCCCGCACCGCAGTCAAGGGTCGGAGGGTTATTCTCGAGGGATTGAGCTTATGAGCCTGTTCGAGGCGGGCCACTTCTGTTTCCAGAGCCTCCCGATCTTTACGCCGCTCCCTATTAAGACATGCATTAAGGCCCAAGCATGTGCCCCTAATGGAAGCCTTAAAGGCATCCCAAGTGTTAGCGATCGACGTATCAGCAGCAGGATTAAGCTCAAAGAACTCCCTAATGGCCGCCCGCAAGGATTTATTGGAGGCATCATCCCTGATCACGGAGGCCGGGAAATACCATTTCCTCTGCCCACCGCCAGTCGACGACCAACGGAGGCTAAGCACCAGCAAGCTGTGGTCCGATACCGAAAGCGGAAGGATGGTGGAATCCAGGACATCTCCCCTAAGGGCCTGACTGATAAAAATGTGATCCAGGCGGGAGTAGGAGTGATGTACGTGAGAGAAGTAAGTGTAATCCCTGGCAGTGGGATGATAAAAGCGCCAACCATCAACCAGTCCTAACTCCCCCACCTTCTGCTGCGTAGACGCTGAAAAAACCCCTGCCTCAGCCCTATGGCTCCCAGAGCTATCCACCGACTTGTCCCATACCAAGTTGAAGTCCCCCAGGAGGAACAAGTGACCTTCAGCAAAGTCTCCCACTTTCAGTAGTAAATCTTGAAGAAACTTATTCTGACCAGCATTAGGGAGTTACACCACCACAAAGGAACACAGCCGCCCCTGAACAAGCCCTTTCACCATCAGCCAGCGGCCATCCTTATCAGTTCGCACCTCTATGGGCTGGAAATGCAACGCAGCGCGAAAGAGGAGGGCCACCCCTCTATGTTTTGTCGACGCCGAAGACCTATATATAAGGGGGTACGCCCTATGCTTGAGACGTAGCTCGTCCCTGCGCGCCAAATGCGTCTCCTGAAGCCCCACAACATCCAGCTGATGATCCATCACATACTTCCACACCCTCTGCCGCTTCTGAGGCGAGTTGAGACCTTTAACGTTCCAAGACCCTATACTAACAGGCATGATAGAAAAGAACCCCCGAGCCCTCTACAAGCACCTCTCCTGGATCCCCATCCGCACACAGACCCACCCCAAGCAGAAGCCCAGAGCCAACCCGTATCTGGTGACTAAACATGTCATAAGGAAAACAACTTAGCAGAAGCAGCAACATCAACGGCCAAGTGGACATCACCCCCCTGGAGCATTTACACAGCCCCCCCTCCAGCCCCAAGCAACCCATGTCATAATGGCCCATAGCAAGCCCAGAGGCCACGACCAAAAGCAACTTTTTGGCACCATTGCTTTCCCACAAAAAATTAGATTTAAAATGTATGTTATATTTCACCCGCCATATGTTTATTAACACTATGCCAAGTTTGTGAAGTTTTCAAATAAACTGTAAAGCTTGACTGCCCTAGTTTGTCACACCCATATCATAGCTTCTGGCTGAGGGCGTTTGCTTGTTTTATATGATATAGTTTTATACTTATACTAGCAGCCCGCCCCAGCGTTGCCTGGGGCAGAAGGGGGCTGGGGGCAGCATTTCAGGCTTGCCCGTCCCTTGGCCCGTCCCTGCGCCCGTCCCTTGGCCCGTTTCTCCGCCCGTCCCTTGGCCCGTTTCTCCGCCCGTCCCTCGGCCCATCCCTCTGCCCGTCCCTCGGCCCGTCCCTCCAGGTTCACTTACCTTCCTCTCCGCTCCTGCTCCACTGCTCCTCCGCTTCTCGCTGGTCACGTCCCTCGGCCGTCCCTCCAGCATGTCGACTTTTACATTTTCTTGAAATGACAGCATCATTTTTCTTGAGAATGATGCGCAATAGGTCGAGTTTGAAAGTGGGGTCATATTTACTCCTTCCCCAAAGTCCCCAATATAGATTCTAAAGTGCTTGCAGACGAAGAAGCACATTTTTCATGTCAGCCAATCTGTTTGCAAAATGCACGTCTTAAGACATCTGAGGCCAGTGAAACAAGATAACATATGAGCTAAAGCATACACTTTCTAAAGTGTGTTCTTGGAGGATGCTTTGTAAATCTGCTCTGTGACCAACTTTGAGCTTGGAGAAACTCACTCATAGAACACTTGGCTGAGTTAGTTACAGAGCTACCTACAACCATTTTATGTTTCAAAGAGGAACACATTGTGTATTGATTCCTGTGCTGACTCAATTAGGCCCAAACTAGGAGAAATATACTAATTCTGAATGCACCATAGTCTTTTGAACAGGCAAATCGAGGTTCTAAGCTGTGCTGAAATCTATTGCTTCAGTACATTTCCACATGCACATATTACCAGGAAATCCCTGCGACATCTACAGGAGGAAATGTCTGCTGATGTTGGAAACAACGTTTGTTTTGTGCATGAAAGCGATTCCATTTGTGGAATTACCAATGTAGTTTCCTTGAAAGAAATAGGAATCAGATTCTTAGGACCCCATTAGGATGACAGGTGGATAGCCCCCACCGGGCCGGCGGTAGTCACCGCCAGCCCGGCGGGAGCAATCGGCCTGCCATTTCCCTGAAAAAAAATAGAATTAGATTCTTAGGACCCCATTAGGATGGCAGGTGGATTGCCCCCACCGGCGGGGGCAATCCGCCCGCCATCCCCGCAGAAAAGACCCCCCGCCATATCACAATGGCTGAGGGATCCGCGGCAGACAGAAAGACCGTCCGCTGCTTTTCTGGCGGGTCGACATGTTGACCGGGCGGAAAACGGTTCAATATGGTGGAGGTGTCAGACAGACACCGCCAGCCATATCACAAAGTGGCCTTGAACATGCCTTTCTGTAGCGGCATTGTTGCCACGGAAAGGCATGCGGAGTCTGCTTGGGGGGGCCTGTTGTGGGCCCCCAGGGACTCTGGGGGTTTGGGGGGTGCACATGGGAGGTACCTATGGTACCCCCCTGCCTTTCAATCAACAACGTAGCAGGCACTGCACGGCGCCTGTCACATTGTGCATTGAAACGCACAATCTGCCTCAGTGGCATTGCAGCGGGCGGTGCTCTCTGCACCACATGTCGCAATGTTGCAGATGCCCAATGCGCCCGCCAGTGTCGTGGGCGCATTCAAATTGGTAGTGCGGGACCCCCGCACCCTCAGCGGGCGTTCCCGGTTACCGAGGGTATGGCGGGCGGACTTTGTGGAGTCCTAAGTGTTCTGAAAAGTTCCTCTCACTTTGCCGTGCAGTGGTTGAATTGCTTGATTTCACCATGGAACCCACTTATGGGATTGGTCTTTGACAGTAGTTTTTTCCAATACAAAATAAGTATGTCGAAATATTCGAATGCATGGGAAAAAAAATCACAACTTTGTGAGCTATTGAGAATCATTGCCGTCAGAACCCATTCAGCACCATGGAGCAAGTAGGAGTTTAATGGCCACAACTGAAGTAGTAGAGGCCCTTTAATATGGTTTCCAAGGGGCTTGACCCATTATGTCACTGCAAATTAAACACAAAGTACACCTTTTCAACATTGAACCTTCAGGGTAAAGGGAGGAGAAGCCAAAGAATTCTCAAGGAGATAGAGGCTCAGAGCTCATCAATTCCCAAATAGCATGCAGTAACAAATGTCCAATCCAGTGCTTATCTTTTATAAAAGAGAAACACTTTTTACACCAGCAAAACATACCATGCAAAGATTATACCTGTGGGCAAAGGGTTCTGGAACAGGTACTACAGAGAAAATGGAGGAACTATTTCAGACTTAAAATGATTTTACTCCTGCAGGATCTCTATGTATAATGTAAACAGGCTTCTGTGTCACTGGCCTTTAGTTCACTCCTTCAATTACCCAGTAACTGGAAACCCCCATCATAGATTTTTCTCAATCCAAAAGAGTGCCAATGTCAAATTGAACATAAGTTGCAGGAGTTATTTGAGAAGATCCAGGTCCCCAGCGTGATTGTTCTTCACCTTTCTCAGTTGTTGTTTGAGAGCTGCATGCAGACCATGACTGGTCTTTGGGTGAAGCTTCAAGTTCAAACATGAGCACAGGTCCAAAGCAAAAGTCATCTTCCCAAACAGGTAACCCAATGTTAGAAATGGGGCTTTTGATTGGCTAAGATATGCACATCATCCAGGTAGAACCCACCACTATAGCCAAGCCAAGTAAGTTACAAACCAAAGACAACCTGTGCTCATCCTCTAGCTTTGCGCAGAGCAGGCAGAGTTATCATCAGAGGCAAAGTGGAAAGCATTTGTGCAACACACTCAAACAGAAAAAGAATGAATACTCCACAGAAAATACTCTACACAGGGTTATATAAAAGTATAATATATTGTACCTAACATAGAGCAAAATGACATGAATCATCAATACCTTACATGTAATGCAATTACTCAGATAGTACTTGTTATCCTAGGAAATGCAAGGCAGAAAATGACAGATATCATAACTGTGGTGCCAGTAATACAGACTGACTGTCGGAGTAAATCTCAAAACTTACAGAAATACCACAGTCACAATTATATGCATTGCAGTAATATCGCTTAAACCATAATAGGTATTGCCCTGATATATCGCATAAACCATTGTTTCAGGAAGAAACCACAGGGCCTAGGAGCACCTACACTCCTATTAGACCTGTTACATAATCTTGGCAAAGTCCTACACTAGGCCGGTTCCTGGTGGTGCTTGGAGACCCCTTTTGAGGTTTACCCTACAATGTGAACATCAGAACAAATGCCCCCAAAGGTACATCCCCAAATTTTCAGGGGGGTACCAACTGCAGGATCATGCTGAGAGGCATCGCTCAGTCCCCCCTCAGTCAGAAGATCCAACTCTGCTTCCCGCGATTGTGTTGTGCAGCACCCATAACACTGTACCTTTCAATCAAGAAGAGGGGCTCACACACACCCTGCAAATTCTTGTGGGGAAGTCAAATGTAGCTGCTAAATTCACATTGCACCCCCTCAGTGACGTTCTGGTCAAGGTCGCTTCGGACTGGCTCCTGGAGATCTAAATTACAAGTGACATTTCTAAAAGAGTAATGAAAAATCCAACAACACCAGTAAGTAGGATTTATCACCACTATTCTAAAAATATCAAACATGGAAACACCACTCCTTTCTGATCATGTTATTTCCACATATAAATATATGAGGGAATTCCCAATGCTAGCCTATGAGAGAAGCAGGCTTCACAGCAGTGAGAAACAAAATAGGCTGTTTGGCACTAACAGGACATGCCACACAATGAAGGCACATGTCCTACCTTGTCCATAGGGCTACCTAGAGCCTACCTTAGGGTGACCTATGTGGGATGTATGTCAGTACAACGCGATCTAAAAGATCGCGGTACTTGACAACGTGGACATTACAACGCAAGTCGTTGCAACGACTTGCGTTGGAGGGCGTGGATTTTGGAATCTTATAATTTTATTTTCCAACACCAGTCCACGTAACAGTAGGGAAGGTGTTGGAATATAAAATGACAACATTCCTTTCCCAACAGCGCCATCCAGCGCAAGTCGTAGTAACGACTTGCATTGTAATGGCAGCATTATAAAGGAACTACGGTGTAAACACCGCGTTCAAAATGATGTTTCCCATGCGTAATAAAATGGGAGTTTAAGGCTTGGCAAATAGTTTTAAGACTTACTGTCTCACGTGCGATTCATCATCTGAAAAGAAAATGAAGTTCAAATAACACTTTGGAGTACATTGATTAGTTAAGCATTTGGAAATCTGGGAATCAGTATCAATTGCAAATTCAATGCTGTGCGCCTGTGTAAGGAACGCTAACACGGTCCTATTGTTTAAAATAGTTTTAACTGCCAAGTCAATGTGACAGTAAACTGTGCATGCAGACTCTGCAGTGGCAGGCCTGAGACAGGTTTGAAAGGCTTCTTCTGTGGGTGACACTACCAGCGTTTCTGGCCCACTAGTAGCATTTAATTTACATGCCCTGGGTATAAGGGATACCACTTTACAAGGCACGTACAAGTACATTATATATACAAACAGGTGTAAACCTATCAAACCATGTTTTGGGGGAGAGAGCACACACAGTTTAGCACTGACTGCAGTGGTAAAGTGCCCAGAGTCCTAAAGCCAAAAAAAGATTGTCAGACAAATAGGACGATGAAGACAAAAGATTTGAGGAAAACCCTGCAAAAAGGGCCAGGTCCAATTGCTCATGCCCCAAAGCTGGTGATTCTTCTGTTTTCAACAATCCTCTGCTCTCCATCAGAGTCAGCGCAGGACATTCAGTGTTGGGCCCAGTCTGTGGAGGATGCGGTTATGCCATCTCCTTCTTTCGCATGTGTAGCGGCTTTCCCAAAAAGCCCTGCCTCTGCTAAACCAGCCTCCTCGACCAGTATGCTTTTCCACCACATCAAGGACAAACACCTTCTACTCCTAGACTTACGTCACAGGGTTATCTTCTGCACCCCTCTCTCAGCAGGTCAGGATGGCCCAGTACAAAGGCAATCCAAGAGCTTCTCCTGCACCTCTTTGCACACTTTCCAGATGAGGTTCCCTTTCCTCTGGGAGGCTAGTTAGCAGTGACACTTGCCCTGGATCTCAGTATTTACTTTGGCTCTTTGTAGTCTCAGCACAGGTGTATGATTGTCAAGCATACGTGGCACAGGGGAAATGAGGATACCAGTGCAAACAACTGCTTGGGGTAGAGGACAAGTCCATAATGATGTAAAGGGAGCATTCCTACCCATCAATTGCAAATTCCATGGACTCTATCGCCATATGCTGGTATTTTACAAAATAGTGACGGAATGCTCTAAAGAACATTGGTAAGTGATTCTTGAATCATATTTTCTCTAACTGCATCGACCATTAAATTACAAATAATTTGCGAAACGAAGCATGGACCAATATGGACTAATTAACAATAATTTCTTCTCAAAGACCGAATTATAGTGCAGATTTGGCAAAAAATAAAGTGTACCAATGATTCACAATGATCATTAATTAGCAGATTTGATGACATGTGGGGCATGACGCATAAACCATTCCAATAGTTTTGTGTTCACTTGCATTTATATAGTTCTTCATTTTAGACGAAATGCCAAAGCATTTGGTGGACGGGCAGTCATGACTGAGAGCTCACTAGGATGAATTCGGACTATAATTCTATACCTTAATAAGATTATAAAAATGCAAACAACATGAGCCCAGTTCCTTCCTTCCTTCCTTCCTCCTTCCCTCCCTCTCTTCCTTCCTCCCTCCCCCTCCCCTCCCCCCTCAGGTAGCAGGGGATGCTCTGAGCCTTCTTCAAGCACACCTTGATTCTCCATCCCCGCCGCTTCACAGCTGTTCTCACTATCCCAAACATTTACGCATAACAGTAGGTTTAGAATTTCCTCTAAATTAAACTGACAAGTCTTGCTGGCTGCAGATACATTATCTCGGCAGCACACTATCTGCCTTCAAAAGCTGCGGCTCGGGATAGATTAATACTCTCTCCTTCCCAGACAGCAGACGAGGCGGAAAGGGAGAGAATAGTGCTGGAAATCTATAGCCCGTGAAGCTTGTCTGGCGTTCCCAGCAATCTGTCACTATTTCTGGCTGTCGGTCTGGAATTCTCTGACTTAATCCATGCAGAAGATTAATACGCCGAGTAGTTATAACCGGGGCCTTTCATAATGCAACAATGCTTTCAAGTGTCAGGCAAAATCAAAATGACAAAAGTTCATTATTTCTTTTAAGATCCTGAATTTCGAACAATTAAGGTATTAGGTGAGCCAGATTAACACAGCATTTTTCCGTTCCCCTTTAATTAAAACATCAGGAGGTGGCTGACTAATTGGCACACATGATCCACTTTATAGTCATCTGATGTTGGTTTATCGTCTGATAATAGTTGTACCCATATACAATCAGTGCTCAGTGCATCTAACGAGACAAAATAAAAACTTGGCTTGTTCTTGCCTGGTGCTACCGAGTGACCTGTAAAATGATGTATTATGTGAGCAGAGAATCAAGCAAAACTTGAGGGCCTGATTCACAATGTGGAGCCTATTACCGAATCGGCACTAAGACCTTTAAGATAAATTCACCATGAAATCGTGCACTTGTCAACTGGCCCCTTGTCACAACGGTACCGTTCAGACAGTCCTAGTTATTCAGCCACCAGCATCAAGCATGCTGGGACATGTAGTCCTAATGTTCCAACTCTAATCATGCAACTATTAAGCCGCACAACAATGCTACATTTTGTAGGCCTGTTCAAAAGTCTCCTTCAGGAAATGGGCCCATCTGATAGCTAAACATATTTGTAATTCATTAGATAGCCTTGTTTTCATCCTAGATGTGGTATGGAAATTCATGGAACTGTTGTATTAGGAGTGATGCAATAATAATACTTTCCCCGAAAATGTCAGTGGGATATAAATGATACAGGATAGAAGAGGGTAGAGTTTGTGTTTGAAACCCCCAAACATGTAGTGGTCAAAGTTTGGTCTTTATCACAGTGATCTAATTTCTATTTCTACTTGGAGACATGTCACTAACATTAACACTGTTCCCTTGGCTACACCTTGTCGTTTCCTCTGCACTGCAGGAGACCAGTCACAGTGGACAAAGTTACAGCTTTTGTTATTTAGGATCTTCTAATGCTGTTCCAGATAATTGTAACAAAAATTCCCTCGCAAATAATTGATAATCAGTTTGCTCACTTAAAGCGAGAACAGCCAAAGTTCAGATTGGCAAATGCATATAAACACATCCCACAACACAGTGATTTGCCACTGGGTGCGAATCAAGATGCTTACATCAGCACTCCCCACCACTACACCACCTTACAAAAGCACACATTAAGACAGAACTCTGAAAATACAGCCGACAAGAGTAAATAACACAGCATCTAGGTAATAGGCACCAGTACTAAATGAAGAAATACAAATTAAACTTGATGGACCCATCCCTCCGGCATGACCCAACAAAGCTGACAAACCATCAAATCTGACAAATTCTATTGATTGCACACCTGCCCAAAATTAAATCCGACTCCGGTGTCCAATGGAGACATACAGAAAGCCATACTCTTGACTACAGAAAGGTGTTGTGATGCCATACTAGTGTCGGATGGTGCGCTACACATATGCTTAATAACAAGAATAATAATAACATAAAAAACTGCAATGCTTCTCAAGTTCAGAGGTTTTCTGGAGGACTCTACCCAAGTGGATCAATGCCTAATATTCATGGAGAAGGGATTTTACATATTGTCCGCTATTATACAAAGAAGAGATTACACATTTTTCCGATCTACAATACATGTCTTTCTTCCCAATATCCACTGCCAAAAAGCCCTCTGCCCTTTGAACTCCTCACACATTTTCCCAGGCCCGGACAAATTGTGATCGTTCTTTCATAATTTGCCTCAGATTATATATATATATATATATATATATATATATATATATATTCACTGAAAAAACCATAGGTTATAGACCATATATAGTTAGGAATTAGCATTTAAAAAACCTTATTTTACTCACACAAAACCATTGAAATTCCATATATAGTTAGTTGTACTAACTATATATCGCGCACCCGCAATCCACTGCTGATCATGTCACATATTACATCATTCATGACATGGTCAGTGACATCACTGATGACATCACTGATGACATCTCAAATGACATCACTGATGACATCACTGATGACAACATCCAGTGACTGTATGTTTCCGTAAAGTTAAAATATGTCTTACATATTGAAGAATGAGTGGATGTATAAGTGTCTGGATGAAGGATTTAGTAGGTGCATGATTGACTGTATGAGTGAGTGAATAAATGTGTGTCACTGAGTGCATGAGTTAGTGACTAAACTGTCTTAATTTGTGCATCATTATGTCTGTTGTTCTGTAAACTGCTGCATGTGTTGATCAGTAGCTATATGAGTAAGTATATGGGTTATTCATTGGTTGCCCAAGTATTTGTATGGGAGACTGAGTGTGTGTGTGTGAAGGCTGGGAGGTGTATGACTCTGTGCATTGATGTGTTAGCAGTTAATTCAATAGATGTATGGGTTCAAAAGTGCATGTGGAAACACCTGTATGGGCGGTTGACTAAGTGCATTGGTGAGTGAATGGATATCTCAGTGCTACATGTCAAAGTAAGTACATATGTAAAACACAGTACATGTGACAGTTGACATATATAAATAACTGTGCATAAGAGCCAGTGAATGTGTGAGTGGCTGTATGGATCATTGTGTACTTGTATCAGGCAATGTAAAAGAGAGTAAATATGTGTTAGTATATGTTTGAATGAGTAAGGTGTGTATAACTGTATAGTTGAGGAAATGGAGGTGTGATTGATTCTTTGCATGACTGACTAAGTGTCTGAGTAACTCCAATGATGAGTGACAGTCTGTGAGTGTCTGTTTACACTGAGTGTATCTAAGGTTATATTAGAGTCTGAAGAGGTTCATCGTATTATCACATGAATGATGTCATCAGTGATGTGATCAGTAATGTCAAATGAGATGTCATAAGTGATGTCATTTGAGATGTCATCAGTGATGTCATCAGTGATGTCATTTGAGATGTCATCAGTGATGTCATCAGTGATGTCATTTGAGATGTCATCAGTGATGTCATCAGTGATGTCACTGACCATGTCATGAATGATGTAATATGTGACATGATCAGCAGTGGATTGCAGGTGCGCGATATATAGTTAGTACAACTAACTATATATGGAATTTCAATGGTTTTGTGTGAGTAAAATAAGGTTTTTTAAATGCTAATTCCTAACTATATATGGTCTATAACCTATGGTTTTTTCAGTGAATTTCAATGGTTTTTTAATAGCAAATAACAAAAGCTTTAAAATGTATTTTTCTTTAAATCAAAAAATATATTTTACATGTTTTTAATACTTTTTTTTTAATTATATTTTTTGTTTCGCTCCCGGTACGCGAACCGGTTAGCTTCCCGTTAGCGCAATTGGTGCCGCGACCCGGTCCGCGAACCGGTAAACGTTCCGTTTGCGCAACTGCTGCGTTAGAAAACAACATCATGACGCGTCGCGTCAGCGTGACGTATCGCGTTGTCCCGTAATACGTCATATGACGCGCCAAGGTAGCGTACCCGGAAGCGAACTGGTACGCGAACCGAGGCGCGAAGCGCTGCTTCCCGGAAGCGATCCGGGACGCGGCCCAAAGCGCGTAACGTAAACACAACAAGTCATGTGACTCGGTAATAACACTTTTCATTGGTTCATTTCACTTTTGGTTTCCTAATGATGTAAGACTAGGTCATGTGACCTAAAAGTAACACTTTTCATTGGTTTAGAACTATTGTTTTTCCAAATGATGAAAACCCCTCCTTCTTTCCTCACTCTGACTTTCATCTTTGTGAGAGAAAGACCCTTTGTGATTAGTGAGCAATGGCTTCATTAGTAGCTTCAGCTGGTGCTTCCCCACCACCTCCACCACATCCAAAGAAGAGAGGACCACCTGCTGAAGTTATTATTCAGCAAGAGGAGGAAGAAGAGGAAGAAGAGGAAGAGCAGCAAGAGAGGCAATTTTTGCGTGAGGAGCCCAGGAGGTCTCATGTGAAAGTAAATTATATTTGGCAATTTTTTAGTTATCCCCAGGGCCAAAAAAAAGTCAATGCACGGTACGTAACTTGCCTTATATGTAAAGAAAGCCTGTCCAGAGGCACCGAGAAAAAGTACAGTTACGGCAATTACACGATGCATTGCCATATGAGTAGGTGGCATCCTAACAACTACAGTGCTGCGCAGTTACGTGACCAGCAAGATAATCCTCCTTCTATGGCCAGAAGATCAGTTGTGCCGGAAGTGACGGGACCAGAGGCGAGGGAGTTGGTCCCAAATATTCAGATGAAATTTGGGGAAGTGAAACAAGTGTGCGTGCATTGCAATGGGTTCATTTGCTACAGAGAAAGTAGCATCACTCTGATCAACAGAGCTATCGACAATCATGATTGTCCGAAACGCCCCAGACAATAAATTTTTTTTTTTTGTTGCTCCTGTTGAGCCCTTTACAATGAATCGTTTTCGTTCCCCCCCCCCAAAAAAACCAAAAAAAATATAAAACTGTTCAGAAAATACAAAAAAAGTAAAAACATGTTCAGAAAAATAATAAAAAAAATATAAAACAACAAAAACAATAAAAAAAAGTTCTTTTCAGAACTACCTCCCTGTTATAAAAAAATTGGTAGAATATTTGGAACTCTGCCAACCTCTATTTCTTTTGGTTCGCTTCCCCGTTCGCTCTCCGGTACGCGAACCGGGAGCGAACCAAAAAAAAAAAAAAAAAAAAAAGAAGAGTCATTATAAGGGAAGGAAACAGACAGTTATGTTAAAAGAAAGACAGCTATAGGGAGTAAAGTAGAGATACTGTTTAATAGATCTATTTACTGAAGAAAAGATTTAAGAGAGTATAATTGTGAAAAACAAAATAGATAAGTAAGTGAGAAAAAAAGAGAGTAGAAGAATAACAAACAAGAGTTTCTTAGAGAATGTGAATGAATAATCAAATTAAGATTAAAACATCGGAATAACAGAGAGAAAAAACACAATGCAGAAAAGAAGAAGTAACAGAAAAGGAATGATTGAAACAGCAAAGAAATGTAAATAACATAGGGGCATATTATCAACATAGGCGATAAAAAATTTGCTGCTTTTATCAGCAGAAATCTGACACTAAAGACGCTTTTGCGGCAGTTTTCTGCCAATAATTACTGCTTTTATCGGCAGAAAACTGCCGCTAAAGCCGCTTTTCCGGAAGAAAACTGCTGCTAAAGCCACTTTTGCGGCAGTTTTCTGCCGATAAAAACACTGATAAATTTATTGCCTGTGTTGATAATATGCCCCTTACTGTGCTCGAACTACAGAGAGAAAGCATAATGAACAAGTAGTGAAAGAGTGATCAGTCAGAAACAGTGAGAGTAATAGACACAGAGTGAGTGAACAAGAGTGACGAAGTATGAGAAGAGAGGGACTGACAAAAATAGTGGAAGGAGTAGAGTAAGTAAGTAATAGAGAAAGGATTGAGGGAAGTAGCAAAGGCAGGAAAGTGAGGGTTAAAGAAATGAAGTAGTGAAACTAATAGAAGTTAAATGTGATAGAAATGTAACGAAAAGAGTACAAAACATTTACCTTATAATTGTCGTTAACTTAGTCACTTGTAATTTTTATACTTTCAATCTGTGAGAGAGAGAACAAACATTTGAAAAATATTAAAACATGTATTTAAAAATTAGAAAAGACAAGGGAAAAGATTGAAGGACAAACAGTTTTTCAATAACTTTGACACTTACAGAAGCCTCTGCTTTTCCATGCCCCTACACAGTCCTAAAAATATACATTTTAAACTAACAGTATCTTGATGCAGATGAAGTGAGGCCTATCTTGCAATATGGTGCATCTTTTGCACTGCTGCTGTCTCACAACAGTGATTCAATGGCAGCGCAAAAGAGGTGCAAAGCCATCATAAAATTGCCCTTAACATTTTAAATAATTGTTTCAGGATGCCAATAAGATGTGTCCTATCCAGAGGTTTGTTTCAGGTGAGGCCTACTCAGGGTTCCAAATGAAATTTCGAATTGTTGAAGAGTACAGAGGAGATAATACATGTGAAGGCCTACCAATGAAGTAAGTCATGTACACTTCACTCTTGAACAAAAGCCAGACCTCTTTTGTGTCTGTGGACAGACCTAAACTTAATCTGCACAATGTCATTCGTAAACTTAGGAAACACAGGTGATATAATTGAAAAATGTGGAGTTTCTTTTCCTCATTTCACAATCACATCACCTGTGTTGCCTTTGCTTAGGTATCTCATAGTGCAGATGTAGTCCAGCATATGAAACAGTACCCAGAAATGCACACTGCATGCAAGAACTTTGACACTTACAAAAGCTTCAGCTTCCGCATGCCCCCTACACAGTGCTAATTATATACATTTTAAACTGATGGTATCTTGCTGGAGATGAACTGAAACCTATCTTGCAACATGGTGCATCTTTTACACAAAAGTGACCCACAGCGGAGCAAAAGAGGCGCACGGCCATCATAAATCTGACCCTAACATTTTAAATGATTGTTTCAAGATGCCGATAAGGTGTAAATGTTGTATCTTGAATCTCCCTGTTGCTCAGTTTGTGTGCATGAGATGTAGAATGTTAGATGTATGGAATGTTAGTGTGTTATGAATGTCAGTTGGATGAGGGCTGAGCAGCAGGACAGCTGCTCCTGATGGGGTTGTTATTATAACTTATTACTTAACATCATAACTTAAATAAGGTAACATACTTAATCAACAAAGAAGATCCAGCTTCTTATTGATTACAACATTTTGGCGACGAGGAAAAACAATGCACAAAATTAAATATGCAATATGCGCAATATTATTCTACTAACCAACTTATAATGAAGGTACATCCTGAATCGTTATATCTCGATTCACTTAACTACTAAAAGTATACAACCTGAAACGTTAAATAACATCTCATCTCGCACACCACAGTCTGGGTAGAACGTCACATAGATCTCTGTATTAAAGCACTAACCTATCCACAGATTTGTTTCAGGTAAGTCCTACTCAGAGTTGCAGACGAAATTTAGGTTAGTTGAAGAATACAGAGGAGATAATACATGTGCAGGCCTATCAACGAAGTGTGTCATGTCCACTGCACTCTTGAACAAATGTCAGACCTCCTCTGTCTCCAGGAACAGGCCTAAACCTCATCTACACAATGTGATGTGTAATGTTAGGAAACACAGGTAATATAATTGAAAAACGTGCAATTTCTTTTGCTCATTCCACAATCATATCACCTGTGTTTCCTTTGCTTAGGTATCTCATTGTGGAAATGTAGTCTATCATATGAAAGACTACGTAGAATATGAGCACTGTATGCAACAACTTTGACACTTACAGAAGCCTCTCCTTCTCCATGCCTCCTACACAGTTCTACATGTACATCATAAATGCAAACAGTACAGAATTAATTATACATGTTAAATGGTTTATTTTTGCTGTTCTCAGAATGTATCAAATTTCACTAAAAACAGTGACTTGAAGGTATTCATCATATAACAGCGGGGAAAAAAAAACACAATCAAAATGATTGTGTTTAAAAAACCCATACAACATAACAAATCAGAATTCAGAACTCCTTAAAGTTAACTTACTTTCCATGACGTCGAAGGATGTCCTATGAACAGCTGACACTCTGTTGTGCTGTTATTACTTTCAGCCCGCCACTTTCTGAAAGAAAACCTCCATCGTTTTGAAAAATATGTTACATACAATAAATGACTTCTCGCTCTCTAGCACATGTTTCCACAAGGCCAAATCATGTCAGAGCCATTTATAACTCTTGGAATTCTTGTAAGCCTATCCCGTCATGTTGTATTTCCGCAACTTTCAGAATTAAAATGTTGAAGATCATTTTCACAATCCTGGACTACTAATATCTTACCCTTCTTGCTCACTCATGTTCTACGTGGAGAAGTGTGGCTCAGGGGTTAGAGGCAGCAGACCCGGAAGCTGAGATCGGTCCTGGACCAGGGTTCAATTCCCCGCCTCGGCGGGTCTTGGGCTAAAAATTCCACGGACTCGATAATTCTCGCCCCGGTGCCTCCTCGACTCACGGGTTCACACTCTGCGACTCTGGGCAATAGCTTGCTTAATCTCCACAACGGCCCCTCGCGGCGGGATGCCTGACTTTCACCTTGTGGATACCCTGCTATCTCACAGGGGAATACCAGGAAGGGTTCCCTAAGCAAGCGCCGGGACACCCACTGCGGGTAGCTGTGCGCTATATAAGCTCAACTACATTTACATTTACATTTACATTTCCTATGACACTGATACTGCTTACTATGAAGCAGACTTACACTACCTTTATGACTACTACAATTATTTAATTCTCTACATCACTTTTAATCACAAAGCAATATAAAACAGTAGACAGCATTGCAGACTTACATTCCCTCTACTCCATGTTTTGATTGGCTGCTTGAATTAGCTTATAAAAAGAAATAGTTTTTCTGAACTCATTCAAAGTGCAGTTATTTTTCCATGACGTCCAGTGTTATGGTAAGAAGTTATGTCTCTGTACTACACTTATCCTCAAGGCCAAATCGTGTAGGAGCCATTAGAACTTCTTGAAATTCCTCAGAGCACATCCCGAGATTCTTTCCCTAAAATTTTGGTTTTAAAAACACCAGGTAAGAATTTTTAAGGTCATACAGCAATTTTTTTTTGAAAATTAAAACAGAATCGTTGCAGAATGACCAGCCATTTCTAGACTTTAAATAAGCTGTGTAATGTCCTGATGTTATTGAAGGACCGTCATGATATATAATTGCTGCAGTTACTAAAGTCCTTCCTGATATTGACAACTGTGAAGCTACAAAAATTTTAATTAAAGTTGTCAATTTTGGTCCATCAGGCCTACATCGTTGGAACATTAAAATGACATACTGGCCATATGTTCGTATAAATAATGTTGACATCATTTCAGATTTACATTGGCTACACTCCATGTTGTGATCAGCTGCTTTTACTAGCTTATTAAAAGTGACTGATTTACTGTCTGGCAAAGTTAAATATATAAATCTTTCTGAGTCCACACTAGTAGTACTTGATACCCTACAGTTCTCGCAGTCATGCTGCCATTGATAAGAAAGCCCAAACAGGTGATCTACATCTACACCTTCAGCATGCAATACATCAAGCATATACATTAAAAACTCCTGACAATCTTGCTGAATATTTTGAGAGAATTGTGTTTGGCCTGAACATCTGTCTAACAGATTTCGAATTTCAGACACACTTTCTATTTTTGTTCTATCAGTGCTACATTTCTCTAACACAGAATTTAACAAACTGCATAATCTTTGATCAGAATTGACCACAATCTCTTCTTTTACATTTTCTAGAGAAAACAAAACATTAACCACTACATTAGCATAGCAGTTGACACCAGAAGTGTTTTCAAATTGAAAACCAACAACATCTTCAACAGAATCCTTTTTGTTTCTGCTTATAATTTCAGGTTCATCGACTTTTCGTCTTTTTGCTACAACCTCCCCAGTATTGGTCACATTTCTTCGTTTCCGGCCTACCACACGTTTCTCAAACAAAGGATATTGAGGCAAATGTGGCGCATACTCTCTTCTCAACCTATTGTATTCCTTAACACAATCTAGATCCGCACAAATGTTTGTGACATCACACTCAATCAAGTACAATCCCGATAAAGTTCTAACTCTTGACAATGCCACATATGCCATACCCTCCTTGAACACAGAACTGCCAATATTCCCCAATGCACTGTCTACACTTAAACCTTGCGATTTATGGATTGTCACCGCATATGCCAAGCAAACAGGAAACTGCTTACGGCGAACATATAAGTCTTTTACAAGCAAAAATCTAGCAGAACAACGACCAATTAGCTGTACTTCCTCAATGCCATCAAATTTAATTTTTAAAAATTCAATTCCATCTCTATTTCTGTATTTCACAAAATCAACAACATTACCCATTGATCCATTTACCAGACCTCTTTCAACATGTAAATTCCTTCTTAAAATTATACGGCAGTTCAAGCACACATTCAGAGTCTTTTCAAAACCTGCAGTTTTAGATATAGTCTTCTCTAATGAATCCAATTTTGATTTCAAATTCTCAGACAAAATAATTGTTGATCCCATATGCTCTACTCTGTCAATAGCTTCCAGTTTCACAATCTCTTGCTTTTCTAAATTCAACATTTTGTTGTTGAAGATGGCACATTCTGCAAGAGTTGGCATCAAACATATTCCAGCTTTCTTCTCAGTAATTTTCTGAAAAATATTCTCAGGCACAACATCTTGTTCTGGATATAAATTTGACAGTAATCGTGCATGTAAAGCTTCTTTCCCATGCTCGGTCACTTTTCCTATTCTAACATCTTGTAGAATATTCTTGTAAACTTCATCCTTCGCCTGACGCATATTTTCATGCAGTTCAGCATAATTGAAGTTTAACCATATATTGACGTTGCCAATGCTCCCTAGGCACTTCCTGGTATCTTCATGCGTGAGCATTTTGAACACAGGTTGCCCTTTCACTGGTGTCAGCTGCAGAAGATCTCCGAAAACAATGATGTGTTTGCCACCAAATAACACATCATACTCTGTTTTGAGAACTTCTTGCATTCTCAAATGCACAAAGGCAAGTATGACATTGGAAACCATCCTTACTTCGTCAATGATAAGAAGTTTCATTTTCCTCAAGATTCTTGAAACTTCACAACAAGCATCTCCAGATAGCTTGTGATATTGTAATTTGTTGTCATGCTCCACTGGCAGCATCAGTAAACGATGTAAAGTAATTCCTTTAATGTTATGTGCTGCCAGTCCAGTTGGAGCGGTGACAACACAAGACAGCGATGACTCTGTCCTTTCCTGCAAATAACATGAAATTGCTTTAATAAGGAAACTTTTTCCAGTTCCCGCTTCTCCACTCACGTAGAGTCGGACAGGCTTCAACGACGTACATGAGCACTCTTTCTTCTCATGACTTAATCCATGATCAATTTGCATGGTAACTTCGTCATATATTTTCCTCTGCTCAACGTTGAGTTGTCTTTCCAACTCTTCTAAGTTAACCGCATCCTCCTGAGCATGTGCCATGGCTCTTTCCACTTCATTCATAGCAGTGGCACCTTCATTTTCGATAACAGGTCCTCCTAGTGGATCCTGACTCAATGAAGCAGAACTCTGACTGTCCTGAGAACTGTCTCTGGCAATCTCGGCTGCAATCGTTGCTTCCTGCTCAATTTCCGCATTCAACATTTCTACATATTTGGGAAAAGCAGGACATTCTATGGTCTCCTTGGTGGCAGTGAAAGAGTCTTCGTAACAGAGGAAATCTCCAAGCAGTTCCTCTTCTGCACGCCAAGGCTTGAAAAGTTGCAAAAGTGCTAAATAGAAAAACTCATTTTTTTCAGGAGATTCGCCACTCAATTTTCGATGGTTTACCAAGTGGCATTTTCTTTGCTTGACCAGACATCCCTCACTTCCAATTACAGCATACACTCCTTTCTCAGTATCTTCTTTGATGTTCCTCTTGAATATGTAATTTTGAAGAACCTCATACAGACAAACATTCTCGAGGTGACTGCTTCGATTTGGATAATATGTATCCAACATGTTGCTCTTCAAAATGTCGGTACTGTTTGGCTCCTTTTCCGCCAAATACTCAATTTCCCGCACAGGTTTCAGAACTCGATTACGCGTTGCAGCAAGACCAAGACTCGCCCAAATGATACTCCTAGATTTGGCATAGAGACTTGCTGAAGACAACCGGTCAGAACAATCGTAAGCTCCGATTTCTCGATGCGACAACATCTTCAGACTGAAACTGTACAACTTCTTACTGAGGCTCTTTTCATGGGAAATGTCCTCCCACATATCCTTCAATTCTGTCTTCTCTTTTTTGGTGATGTAAGATGTCACATACCGAGCCACAGCCATACAGTTATCAGCCACAAACTGTATATCCATGTTAGCATTCCACATGGACAAAATCACCGGGTTGTAGTCGTTGATGTACTTGGACTCTTCGTTCCTCTTCAAATTGTATGTGTTTTTAGGTGATTTCTTCATCACATTATGTCGCAGCGAAGACATCAAACTGTTTACTCTTCCTTTAGAAATCACCGGTCGTGGAAAGCCGAAACGACATTTGGTGTAGAACTTGTCCTTGTTTCGGAATTTACGACGACAGTACTTTCCACAACGATGGCTTTGGAAACGTAGAACTTTTTCTCTTAGGCTTTTCTTCTCCTTTGCGTTTGGAACAGCACACGTAGAATACTGTTGTATGAAACTCATCACTGAGTCTTCTGGATCCGTTCCAAATTTAGGTGCATCCTTGATCCACAACAGCATATGTATGTGAGGAGCACCTCTTGCTTGGTACTCCTTTCTCCAGAAGAAATCCAACACCTCTCCAAGAGGTGGATTCTTCTTATTCATGATGAAAGACATCATAGCTTCAAATCTATGATTGAAGTACCGGCATACATTGACTGGATCCAAAGAGCACAGTTCTCCGGGTGTCTTGAATTCGATGTTTTCGATGTTTCCATTTGCCTCTCGTAGAAATTCAAGTAAGTCTTCCCAGCCATACTCGGCACAGCTCAGAGTGAGGAACCATGTGGGAGTTCCTAAGTTCCTCAGCATACATTTTAAATCACCATGACGACGGTACCAGTACTCATTAGTACCACGCTGACACGCCATGAGATTAATCAGGTGAGAATCCAAAATACTGTCTTGGACATTGACTTTATCCATAAAGTCACTTGCCGAGATGTTTTGCATGTGTATACCACTTTTAAAGATGTGGTTCACTGCATATGACAGTCCAGACAGATCGCTTTCAAACAGGAGATGAAACAAATAGGGAATACATTGTCGAAACCTAGCATCTCCTGCATACAATCGCAAAGTCCGGTATTCAGAAGCAGGAATTTGATGAGGTCGCTCATCATATCTTCCTCCCTGACCTGTTGGAAAAAGCTGTGGGAAACACTGAGCTTCCAAACTTTCCTCCCAAACACTAATGGGACTCCCTTTGGCTTGTTTCATTTGAAACAACCCAATAGCATTCCCCATGACTTCCTTGGAATGTAAAGGATGAACACTATAATGTTCATATATTTCTTCACTAGTGGAGGGTTCTACTTTCTCAATTTGACCAGCACACAAATCGCTATCCTCTTCCTCACTTACTTCTTCTTCTGCAACATAAACATTCTTATAGTACTTATTATTTTTTTTCAAATACAATGTTGCCTTTTTGACTTTCCTAACATCCACTAAATCTTGCCATATTTTCTTATTCTTTGTCGGAACCCCATTAACTAAGATAACCAGAGGTTCCTCTTCCACTTTTTCTACTCCAATTGTGTTAATGTTTTTCTTCAAATCTAGAGGCAAATAAACAACTCTTCCCTTTAATCCTCTCTGTAAATCTGATGGAGGCAATTTCCCTGTCTTTGGCTCCATTCTTATATTGGCCTGAAAGGGATGGATACTTTGAATCAAAATAGATTCATAAGTATTTAAATCCTTTAATTCAGAAGGAATCTCAACCAATTCCAGATTATTATGAACTGCTCTAGCAGGCATCTGGTTTTGATTTAATTTGCTACAACAATAAGTACACACACGTTGATCCGATCCCAAATCAAAACAATTTTCTACCATCAAGTATGTTGTGAAATCCTTCCATTCACTATTATTTTCCCTTTCACTTTTTGCATATAAATCCACTAACTTAGTCTGATTCTTATAATAAGTGCGTCGACAACACACACAAGTGAAATTAGGCCTCTCACTTGATTTCACCTGAAACGTCGCAATTTCCCTCTGAAAATTATCTGTACTGGAAACCTGTACTCTATCTTCCACATTACCCTCTTCTTCTTGGTCAATTTCAACATTCTCCTCTTTACTTCCAAAGTAACAAAACTCAATTTCTGCACAAATATTCTTCACATCTACTTCTGAACCATGCAAAAGAGCAGCGCATAATTGTTTAAGCATAATTGCTGGACTCTTAGCATAATACAACATTCTAACTAATTTCCTCACTTTATTATGATGCACTGCTAGCATCCTGAAATGATGAAAAACACTCTGGCATACTCTCCTGGAAAGACAAGCCAGTGAATGACCATGCAAACCTGTCACTTCTCTCACTCTGCAAGGATCTAATTCTTGCAACAACTTCATTTTCTGCTTCAAACTTTTCTTATTAAATGTCCGTACAAAATCACAAAGCAAATTGATGGAATCCTGTCGCACACTGCAAATACTACTACACTTCCAGGTGTAAACAGGACCCTTAGGACGTCTTCCTAAAACCTCATTACCTAACACCTCTTCTGTCTCTGTTGTCACAAGTTTTTCTTTTTCAACTGGACAACCATCTTTCACTTCATAAGCTCGACCACTGGTGTCAACTGCATGCACCAAATCATTATCCTGGAAATAACTCTCCTCATTAAAAAATGCCTCACAACTTGAACTATGCATCCATTCTCCGGAAAAAACTTCACAAAAATTACTACGATTAACTATTCTCTTCCATCTACTATTTCTTTTGAAATCATAAATTGCCTTGTTTAGCTTCCTAATTCTATTGATTATCAAAATAAATAACTTTTGTTTAATTTCAAATGCCTGATCAATAACTTTCTCAACTTTTTTTTTTCTCTTATAAAAAACCACTTTCTGTTGACCTTTCTTAATATTTTTTAACAAATTGCCAATTATCCTGTTGCGGAACATTCGTTTACGAATGTCCCTAAACTGTTGTTTCCTTCTACTATCATGCACAGAGTTATCTCTTGCTCTAGCAGTAACATTTTTGATTGGCCTTTCCTTTCCGTTTAAAATGCTTCTCTTTTTCTGGACTGAAACATTTTCTGTAGTAATATTTTTTTTACTACAAATATTTCTTATAAATGTTTTTGTGCTCTTACCCGGTGCTTTCTTGGTGACTTGACAAGTTTTTTTGTTAGAGGACTGCTGCATTATATCATGTACCTGCTGTCTTTGACGTTTTGCAGCCTTTCTAAGTCTTTCTTTAGTTGGCATGCTGAAATCTTGAAATGATCTGCAGTTGAATCTGTGGTAAAATATAATAAAAAATGTTATTAACCACTATTACCAAACAGTAAATCAATAACAGTCATCAAAAACTTAACACACTACTTGACATTTTTAGTGCTTGGCAAATTTAGAATACAGAAATAGCAGAAAAGAAATGGAATTCATATTCATTTTACCTGTGCTGTTTTATATGTGAATCTGATCTAATTTTATGAGCATATTTTAATATTTTATTGAAGACACTACACATAACCTGTTTTTGAAGGTGTCTTTATTTTTAAATGAAACGGTTTACATTTTTACTTTTCATTTATTATAAATTTTTAAAAATAAATGTTTATAGTTCCATAGGCTCAAGCACGTCAGCTTCCCAACCTATGTCATACAATTCTGACAAATCTGCATCCTCATCATGTTCTTCTTCATCCTCAGGATTTAAATCATCCAAGGGATCTACTTCCACTGATGTTTCAATTACGAGTTCAATTATGAGGTCGAGATCAATTGATTGCTGATTGTCGCTCATGTTGATGTTGTCGTTATCTTTAAAGAAAGAGAACAACAATGAGATCTTGCAGGATAAGGCACAAATCTCAGAGACTATAATAGTAAAATTGTTTAACAAGAGTAACATTTTGCAGCTATTATTTAGCCATGACCAGCGATGCTGAGGAGGTAAGGCCTATGTCCAAGTTTTCAGTGAACAGGACTCATCTCTTCTTAACCTTGGATAAGCCTCACCAACTCTGTGTCCCCTGCTCATACTTAAATGTAAAGTGGCAGATTTATGTTAACTGACGCATTACCAGGGATGCACCAGTTAATGTGCACTGCTGCTCTGCCACCCATGGTGTGCCGCATTTACAATGTGGAGCACCATTGAGTGAAAACAGCACAGATGCGTCACGCATCTGTGCCGCAAAAGCAGCACATTGCAGGAATCACGTCGTAAGCGCAACATGTCTACTGCAATGCACAGGAGCAAGCCACACATTGCATGGTGCATCACTCCTTATGCCTGTTTCAAACAGGCGTAATGATTTGATTCAGCAATGCTATAAAGCTGAGTCAGTGAAATCTTCTAAATTTCACTGTGTTAGTTTTACAGGGCTTTCTTGCAAATTAATGCATGCCTTGCAACAAAACACCTATATGAAAACTGACGCAGGTTTCATGTGGCACAGGACTTTACAGCATGACACATCTGCCTAGATGCATCAATTTTTAAATATGTCGCCACATAGCAAATCTTTTGCACCGCCGCTGCGTCACAAAAGTGACGCACAGTGGCACAAAAGAGGCACACGGCTATCATAAATCTGTCCCTAACATGTTAAATGATTGATTCAGGATGACGATAAGGTGTGGCCTATCCAGAGGTTTGTTTAAGGTGAGGCCTACTCAGGGTTGCAGATTAAATGGAGATGGGGCACCCCTGAGCCTTGCTGGAGCTGCATGGCACTTGCGATGCAGCTCCAGCAATGCGCCACCTTTACGGCACAGATGCGTCACGCATCTGTGCCGCTTTTGCCCCATGGTGCGCCGCATTGTAAATGCAGCGCACCATGGGTGGCGGAACAGCGGCGCAGGATGACTGGCACATCCCTGGGGATGCACCAGTCATCATAAATCTATCCATAAGCTTCTTATCTTGTTGGAGATGAAGTGAGGCCTGTCTTCCAACATGGTGCATCTTTTGCATCACTGCTGCATCGGTTTCATGTGGCACGTTTTTTTTACAGCATGACACATCTGCCTAGATGCATCAATTTGTAATTTTGTCGCCACATAGCAAATCTTTTGCACCGCCACTGCGTCACAAAAGTGACGCACAGTGGCGCAAAAGAGGCATACACCTATCATAAATCTGTCCCTAGCATTTTAAATGATTAATTCAGGATGAGGATAAGGTGTGGCCTATCCAGAGGTTTGTTTAAGGTGAGGCCTACCTACATTCATGGGGAAATGAATTAAAATGTCCTTAAGACACATGAAAGCGTTTTTTTAAAGCCTTTGCAGCATTTTTGGGTAACTTTTAACATGGCTATGTAACTTAAACAATCAAAATCTAAATTTGCCAAGCACAGGTGGGAGCATATTTACAAGGAATTTGCACCACGGGGAAAGGTCTTACATTAAAATGGAAAAATGACATCAGAGACACTCAAATGCCTTATAAAGAAGCATACACCATTATGTCCTTGTCATAAATGTTAAAAGCATTCCTTTTCCTCAAAAACGATTTTCAAGTCTTAATTTGAAAACACTGCACATGGGGAAATGACTTAAAATGTCCTAAGACACATGAAAGCGTTTTTTGATTGCCTTTGCAGCATTTTTGGGTCACTTTTAACATGGCTATGTAACTCAAACTATCAAAATGTAAATTTGCCAAGCACAGGTGGGAGCATATTTACAAGGAATTTGCACCACGGGGAAAGGTCTTACATTAAAATGGAAAAATGACATCAGAGACACTCAAATGCCTTATAAAGAAGCATACACCATTATGTCCTTGTCATAAATGTTAAAAGCATTCCTTTTCCTCAAAAACGATTTTCAAGTCTTAATTTGAAAACACTGCACATGGGGAAATGACTTAAAATGTCCTTAAGACACATGAAAGCGTTTTTTGATTGCCTTTGCAGCATTTTTGGGTCACTTTTAACATGGCTATGTAACTCAAACTATCAAAATGTAAATTTGCCAAGCACAGGTGGGAGCATATTTACAAGGAATTTGCACCACGGGGAAAGGTCTTACATTAAAATGGGAAAAATAACATCAGAGACACTCCAATGCCTTATAAAGAAGCAGACACCATTATGTCCTTGTCATAAATGTGAAAAGCATTCCTTTACCTCAAAAACGATTTTCAAGTCATAATTTGAAAACACTGCACAGGGGGAATGACTTAAAATGTCCTTAAGACACATGGAAGCGTTTTTTGATTGCCTTTGCAGCATTTTAGGGTCACTTTTAACATGGCTATGTAACTCAAACATTCAAAATCTAAATTTGCCAAGCACAGGTGGGAGCATATTTACAAGGAATTTGCACCACGGGGAAAGGTATTACATTAAAATGGGAAACATAACATCAGAGACACTCCAATGCCTTATAAAGAAGCAGACACCATTATGTCCTTGTCATAAATGTTAAAAGCATTCCTTTACCTCAAAAACGATTTTCAAGTCATAATTTGAAAACACTGCACATGGGGAAATGACTGAAAATGTCCTTAAGACACATGGAAGCGTTTTTTGATTGCCTTTGCAGCATTTTAGGGTCACTTTTAACATGGCTATGTAACTCAAACATTCAAAATCTAAATTTGCCAAGCACAGGTGGGAGCATATTTACAAGGAATTTGCACCACGGGGAAAGGTCTTACATTAAAATGGGAAAAATAACATCAGAGACACTCAAATGCCTTATAAAGAAGCATACACCATTATGTCCTTGTCATAAATGTTAAAAGCATTCCTTTTCCTCAAAAACGATTTTCAAGTCATAATTTGAAAACACTACACAGCTCCTATGCACAAAAACACCCTGTCAGTACTAATACTTCACATTTTCTCCAATTACAATTTCTCAAAGAAACAAAATCTATTTGTAAAACACTTGAGGCAAAGCAACATTTTAAAAACACAACTTTCTTCATAATTTTCTCCTTAAAGCACACTATTCTCTATCTAAATTAAATAAATCTTTTCTCACCTTAGCAAATACTTTATGAGTTTCAAAACAGTCTCAGAAACACACCACTTTGTCTTTAGCAGAGCAAAAGGTATGCACTCCAGAGTCTGCAGCTATCAAAAGCACAGAAATGCTGTAATTCTTCACACATATCTCTCATGTCACCCAATCAAAACTCTTCCCTCACTTTTTTCATATCAAAACCCTTCCCCCCTCTGCCCTCTCTGCCTTTTTTGCATAGCAACCACCTCTTGGAAGACCTCTGGTGTTTGCAAGTTCACACAACAATGTTTCAATTGAACTCTGAACTCTCAGTGCACCTGCATATCCAGTGCAATCTTTCATTTAATGATTTTTTCTTGACCATTCAAAATACATCTTTCAAAGAACTCATCCATGCACCCTAACTTTCTGTTTTCAGCAATCAAAATCCACCAATCACTGTTACTGCTTCATTAACACAGAAACTCCACAGTTTTTTTCATTTTAAACTCTTATTTTTTCAACTGCCATTTCATTGCCACACTTCATCTGACTGCAGCAGAACCTTCTCTCACCATGTTTTCTGTCTGGATTGTTGGACATAGTTACATCTACTGGGCTCAGAGGTATGCTGATAACAGAAATTTACCTAACCTCAATTTACAAGATGTGGAAATTAAGTGGTTTGGCCACAGAGGATTAAAATGTCACCAATTGATACCATTGGTGAAAACCTTTATGCATTTGCCAAAACCTGACCTGTTAATTGTGCACTGTGGAGGTAATGACTTGGGCACTTTAACTGGGGTAGGTCTGGAAATGCTTTTAAAGGACACCTTTGAGCAATTAATGGCACTTTTTCCTCAGACTGCCTTGGTATATTCAAATATATGCCAAAGACAGAAATGGAGGTGGTCGAACCAATTTTGTCCACAAATTGAGAAGTCGAGGAAGCATGTAAACAAATCTGTTTCAGCTTAC